>NC_057806.1:439601622-439761714 GCF_018294505.1 Triticum aestivum | reverse complement strand
TGACATGCGGGCCCATCTCTGTTAATCTTTAGCTAGATTAGATTAGTGATAATTAACCCTCACATTTGGTTTAGACACTGACATGTGGGTCCCCGAGCATAATTAGGTTAGTATAATTTTCTGTTAAGATTAGTACTAATACGTGTGGACCCCACATGCCAGCTTTGACTTGTTCAAGTCAACATTGACTGGTCCCACCTGTCATCCACCCAAACCAGCCTGAGCCACTGACATATGGGTCCCACAGGTCAGGTTTGACCTGGCCGACCCAGTTGACCTGGCCGACCCAGTTGACCCAGCTGACGCAGTAAAGCATTTTCTGGATTAAGTTTATTCAGGAAATTCCAGAAAATGCCCAAAACTTCTAAAAATCATAGAAATTAAACCGTAACTCCAAATGAAATAAATTATATATGAAAAATTATCAGAAAAATCCAATCTATCCATCTGTATCATTTTCATGCATGTTAGAACAACTTAAGGCCACTGTTTAGGACAAATCAAATGAATGGTATTTGAATAACCACATGTGGAGTTTGAATTTGAACTTTGGGTTCAAACCAACTTCATTTAATTGTGTTACTAGTTGCATTAGCTCAATCAACAGCATATTGCCATGTCATTATCATGCATCATGTTGTGCATTGCATTGATTGTGTTCCTTCTCTGTTGCCCGTGGTTGTCCCCTCTCAATAGACGTTGTACCGACGCTGTGATCGTTGACATTGATGAAGACCCAATGATATCTTCAGAAGTGCCAGGCAAGCGAAACCCCCTTGCTCATTCCGATACAATCCCACTCCCTCGCTCCTTCTCTCTTTTACGGCATTAGCACAACAACGATTCATCGATTACTTATTGCAGTAGTTGAACCCCTTATCCTCTGCATGACCTGTCATTGCCACAGTAAATAGATGAAACCCACTAGCATGAGTAGGAGTTGTTTGAGCCCTGATGTGCCTACTCATTCATGCTTGTTTGTCATACCTGCTATTGCATAGAATTGTGTCAGGTCTGATTCATCAGGGATGAATCGGAGGTGTGTGAACATGTCCTATTGTTGAGAGCTAAGTGTGTGAACATGATTTGGTAAAGGTATCGATGAGAGGCATGTAGGAGTACATGGTGGGTTGTTTCATTGAAGCCATCCTTAGGAACTGAGTTTTGTGTTTGTGATCCATTAAACAGCTACTACCACACATTGGGCCCTGAAATATGACCCCGCTCGACTTACTGACCCCTCTCGTCCTCTGTCCAGGAGTTGCAACTAGTTTCTGGTGTTTATAGGTTATGTGTTGGCGGCCGTGCGTAGCACTGACCCTAGGGGTGGCTATGATGCGGTAGATACACCGTGGCACGGTGTACCGAGTCACCCGTTTGGTGTCTCGGGAACCCTGCACACATCATTTGGGGCCGTTGAGGACACCCCAGCCGGATTTCCTTGCGGATGGAACCTGAATAGGCGATAAACCTGGACTAGAGACTTGTGCGGTTAGTTAGGTCATGGTCTACACCCACGTCGGCTTTCGCTTGAAGTCTGCCGAGCACATGTCGTGTGCAGACGCTAAGTGGTGGAAACATGTGTGACGAAGTACACCCCTGCAGGGTATAAAACTATTCGAATAGCCGCATACGCGGTAAAGGACTTCTGGGTTGCCTATAACAGTTCATAGACAAGTGGAAGTGGATACTCTAAAATGCGCAAGATAAGCGTGAGCACTATGGATGGCGTTCTCGTAGGTAGGCGGGAGCGGATCCATAGTGATGTATTGATTGGTGAATATGTGGACTCATGTGCGCCACCTCAAAAGAGTTGCTTGCAGTCATAGTTTAGGTTAGCCACTGAGTCAAAGCTAGCTTGTTGCACTTAAACCCCACCATCCCTTTGTTGATGTCGATGCATATGTAGCTAGTTCTGATGTATGTCTTGTTGAGTACTTTTGTACTCACGTTTGCTTAATTTATGTTTTGTAGAGAGACTTCAGTCTCGCTAGTAGTTCTACATGGACTCCAACATTTAGCTTGATACCTCAGCTACAATCTTGTGCCCTCGGCAGGATCTAGTAGATAGTCAGGCTTCTCAGCCTTTTTCATTTGTAGATGTCTGTACTTAGACATGTTAAGCTTCCGCTTGTGCTTGTTGTTTGTATGCTCTGAATGTTGGGTCATGAGACCCATGTTTGTAATATCTCGCTCCTCGGAGCCTATTGAATAAATACTTGAGTCGTAGAGTCTTGTTGTGATGCCATGTTGTATTTACACATATCGAGCATATTGTGTGTATGACTGAAATGCTTGGTAGGTGTGGGATCCGACAATCTAGTTGTTTATCCTTGGCAGCCTCTCTTATGGGGAAATGTAGTCTAGTGCTTCCTTGAGCCATAGTAGTCCGCTACATCCCGGTTCACCGGAGTCCTGCTAGCCCAGCACTACTTCTCAGGACACTTGACTGGCCGGCATGTGTTTCACTTTGTTCCTGTGTTTGTCCCTTCGGGGAAATGTCACGCGGTGTCATCCGGAGTCCTGCCTAGCCTGCTACAGCCCGGGTTCCCAGAGTCCTGTTAGCCCAATGCTACAGCCCGGATTCACACGCTGCTGACCGACATGCTTGATGTGATTCATGTATGCCTGTCCCCATAGGTTGGTGCCACTTTGGGTTCATGACTAGCCATGTCGGCCCGGGTTCTCTGTCATATGGATACTAGCGACACTATCATATACATGAGGCAAAAGGCGCAAACGGTCCAAGACCATGGTAAGGCGACACCCGTGGGAATACCGTGCGTGAGGCCGCAAAGTGATATGAGGTGTTACCGGCTAGATCAATGTGACTTTTAATCGGGGTCCTGACACTCCCCTTTGACCTTCTTAGTAAAAAAGAGTGGGGTCGATTAGCCCAACTTCAAACCCACGATCTTGTAACAACTCGGTAAGGTGGTCATACCACGCACGTGGGGCTTGTTTAAGCCCATAGAGTGCCTTATCGAGTTGATACACATGATCGGGAAAGTAGGGATCCTCGAACCCGGGGGGTTGCTTGACATAGACCAACTCATTAATAGGACCATTAAGAAAGGCACTCTTCACATCCATTATTTGCAACTTAAAGTTGTGATGAGAAGCATAAGCAATCAACAAACGAATGGATTCAAGGCGAGCAACGGGAGCAAAGGTTTCACCATAGTCGATACCCTCGACTTGGGAGTAGCCTTGTGCCACCAATCTTGCCTTGTTGTGAATGATGGTCCCATGAGCATCTTGATTGTTCTTAAATATCCATTTGGTTCCAATGACATTGTGGTTCCCCGTTGGCCTTCGCACCAATCTCCACACCTTGTTGTACTCGAAGTTGTTGAGTTCTTCATGCATGGTATTAAGCCAATCCAGATCTTCGAGTGCTTCATATACCTTTTGGGGTTCAACACAAGAGACAAACGCGTGATGTTCACAATAGTTTGCCAATTGTCTACGAGTTATTACCCCCTTTTGAATGCTTCCAAGTACATTCTTCATGAGATGACCCTTGGTGGAGAGCTTGGAAGCAATCTTGGCGGCACGATGCTCCAATTCCTCCTCGGTGGTAAGTTGAGGAGCGATCACTTGATCATCTTGAGCGATGTCTTGAGCTTGTTCTTGATCTTGAACTTGCTCGGAGGAGAGAAATTGACCTTGGGCATCACTTGGTGTGTCAACACCGTCTTGAGCATGATCTTGCCCTTGGTCTTGTTCACGAGGATGAGGGCCTTCACTTTGTTCTTCGGAAGCGTGTGGGCCTTGGGTTGGTGATGGCTCCACTTGAGTGGAGCATTGTCCTTATCCTTCGGCCACAAGGGGTTCCTCAATGGGTAGGATAAAACCAACACCCATTCTTCTTATGGCTTGAGGAGGATTTTCATCACCTACATCACAAGTGCCACTTTGATCCACTTGGGAGCCGTCATTCTCATCAAACTCCACGTTACACGTCTCCTCAATAAGTCCCATGGATTTATTGAGGACACGGTAAGCATGAGAGTTTGTAGCATAACCAACAAATATGCCCTCATAAGCCCTAGCCTCAAATTTAGAAAGCCGAACACCTTTCTTGAGAATGAAACACTTACACCCGAACACCCAAAAGTACTTAAGGTTGGGCTTGTTACTGGTGAGTATCTCATATGGAGTCTTGTTCAAGCCCTTGCGGAGGTAGAGCCGATTGGATGCATGACACGCGGTGTTGATGGCTTCGGCCCAAAAGTTGTATGGAGACTTGAACTCCGCCATCATGGTCCTTGCCGCATCCATCAACGCCCGGTTCTTCCTCTCCGCAACACCGTTTTGTTGAGGGGTGTAAGGTGCGGAATATTGATGCTTGCTCCCCTCATCACTAAGAAACTCATCCAAGGTGTAGTTCTTGAACTCGGTGCCATTGTCACTTCTTATTGTCAAGATCTTTGCATTGTGTTGACGTTGTGCTTCATTTGCAAAGTCAATGACAGTTTGTTGGGTCTCGCTCTTCCTCTTGAAGAAATACACCCAAGTATATCTTGAGTAGTCATCCACAATCACCAAGCAATACTTCCTACCCCCAAGACTATCAAAGGATGGAGGCCCAAAGAGATCCTAGTGAAGGAGCTCCAAAGGCCTCTTTGAGTAAATGATAGTCGTGGGAGGGTGAGCCTTCTCATGAAGCTTTCCTTCCATACAAGCACTGCAAGCATGATCTTTAGCAAAACTAACATTCGTTAGTCCACGGACATGGTCCCCCTTGAGAAGACTTTGCAAAGATCTCATATTGACATGGGCTAAACGGCGATGCCAAAGCCATCCCACATCAACTTTAGCCATTAGGCATGTCGCGGTCTTAGTGGGTCACTCTGAAAAGTTAATCACATATAGACCATTCTCGACATGCCCAACAAAGGCTACTTTAAGAGTCTTGCTCCACAAGAGTGCCACGGTATCAATATCAAAGAAAGTGGCAAAGCGCATGATTGCAAGTTGACGAATGGAAAGTAAATTGTATGCAATGGACTCAGCAAGCATGACCTTCTCGGTCGTGAGATCATGAGAAATGACAACCTTGCCAAGTCCCAATACCTTAGAAGATGAGGCATCACCCCACTCGACATTGGTGGGCATAGATGGAATCTTGTGCACATCCACCACCAAGTCCTTGTTTCCGGTCATATGATTTGTAGCTCCACTATCGAGCAACCATGATCCCCTACCGGAAGCAAACACCTACAAGAGATCAATGCTTGGTTTTAGGTACCCATTTTGTAATCGGTCCTTTGATGTTAGTAACAAGGGTCTTGGGAACCCAAATAGACCATTCAATGTACTCATGAGGAGAACTAACAAATTTGGCATAGACATGCCCATCTCTAGCACGACATAACACATAAGAAGGATTAAAGTTGCCGACTTTGTTGGGAGGGGTGGCATTGCCCTTTTTGACATCGCCACCCTTTGCATTGTTCTTCTTCTCCTTGGAAGCACTCTCTCCCTCCTTCACAAATGTTTGCTTGAGAGGAGGAGGTCGTTTGGTCTTGTTATCCTTCTTCTTGTTCTTGGGGTTGGGTGGGAACCCAATCCCCTCGGCCACAACTCCCTTCTGATTTATCAAAAGGTCGTTTAGGTTCTTCTCACCTTGTATGCATGACACAAGGCCTTTCTCAAGTTGCTCCTTCAACTTAACATTCTCCTCAATAAGATGCACATGCTCACAACAAGGGTTAGTAGCATTTGCATTATCCATTAACACCATACGAGGAAAAGTGGCTTTCTCCTTGGTTAGCTTCACTTGGAGTTGATCATGAGACTCCTAGAGGGTAGCATGAACACCCTTCAAGACTTTGTGAGCCTTGTCGAGAATTTCAAACTCCTCTTTGAGTCTAGCAAGATCAGCCCCAAGCTTTGCCTTCTCGGAGTTTAGCACACGAGAAACAACAAGCGCATGATCAAGATCTTTCTTTAATTTAGCATGATCATTGTTGTGAGACTCCTCAAGAGCCAAACGAAGACCACGCTCTTCCTCAAGAGCATTGGAAAGATCCGAAATCTCATCGGCATAGTCACGACTATGCCCCTCCATCTTAGAGATGGTATCTTCGTGAGCCTCGATCATGTCATTGGCTTCACCAAGTTGTTCCAAGAGAGCAACAAAGTGCTTCTTGGATTTACCCTTGAGTTTACCCATAAAGGCCTCAAACTCATTCACCTCCACATTATTTCCCTCATGTTCATCAATGCTATCCGTCGAAGAAGGATGATTAATGATGGTAGTTTTGATGTTGGGGGTTACCTTGTTGGTGGCTTTAGCCATGAGGCACTTGGCGGTGATGCTCTCATTGGGTGAGTCGAAGAGAGACACCCGTGGAGTCATCGCAATGGCAACGGAGGCCATGGCAACTGACTCGCCATCTTCATCATCGTCATCATCCTCATTGTACTCTTCTTGTACTACCAATGCCTTGGGAGGAGTCTTCTTGGTGAAATTGCTCTTGTTGGGGAACAACTTGGCCTTGTCCTTTCGGATGAGCTTGCCACCATTGTCTTCCCTCTTCTCATAAGGGCACTCCGCAACAAAGTGGCTTACATTGCCACAATTGAAACAAGTCCTCACTCGTTGCTTGCCCTTTGTGCCACTTGAATTGTTCTTGTTGAAGTTGGGCCTTGAGTTCTTCTTGCTCCAAAATTGCCTTGAAGCAAGGGCCATGTGTTCATGATAGGCATACTTCGTATCTTCGAGGTTGCTCTCCTCTTATTCCTCTTCGTCCTCTTCCTCCATAGTAACCTTGGCCTTTAGAGCAAGGTTGGGTTTCTTTACTCTTTGAGAGCGAAGTACCGCATTATCGGCGGTCTTGTCCAAGATGCTCATAGCAACGAACTCGTCCAACACATCACTTGAGGACAAGGTGTGGAAGTCCGGCCTTTGACGGAGGACATGGCTTTGTGCTTGATCCAATTGTCATCCGTGTCCTTGCTTCCATGATCTTGGAGTGAGACCGCGAGTTTTGTTACCTTCCGATAGATCTCACAAGGTTCTTCATCTTCTTTCATTGCAAACCCATCGGCTTCATCTTGCACCACTTCATAGTTGGAGCGTTGAATGCTTGCGCTTCCCCGGTAGAGGGAAACCACTTGGCGCCAAGAATCTTTGGCTAAGGAGTAAGGCCGGAGATGAGGAAGGTCTTCGGGTGGGATAGCTTCTTGAATGATGAAGAGAGCATTCTCATTGAATTGATTATCCATGGCTTCTCTAGGAGTGAAGTTGCTTCGGTCATGCGGATAGAAACCTTCTTCAATGATTCTCCAAAGGTTAGTGTTCACATGATTTAAATGATGCTTAAAATGATAGACCCAAGAGTCAAATTCAACATTCTTCTCAATCTTAGGGGCCGGCCCGGCATGATTCAAATGAGTGGAATGGAGAGGTCCACCATAGACAAGTGGAGGTTCCACATGGGCAAAGATGCTGGTGCCACTCTTACCACTAGTAGGAAGGTGTCGGTGTCAAAACTGGCGGATCTCGGGTAGGGGGTCCCGAACTGTGCATCTAGGCTGGATGGTAACAGGAGGCAGGGGACATGATGTTTTACCCAGGTTCGAGCCCTCTTGATGGAGGTAAAACCCTACGTCCTGCTTGATTAATATTGATGATATGGGTAGTACAAGAGTAGATCTACCACGAGATCAGAGAGGCTAAACCCTAGAAGCTAGCCTATGGTATGATTGTATGTTGTGATTGTTGTCCTACAGACTAAAACCATTCGGTTTATATAGACACCGGAGAGGGTTAGGGTTACACAAGGTCGGTTACAAAGGAGGAGATATCTATATCCGTATTGCCCAGCTTGCCTTCCACGCCAAGTAGAGTCCCATACAGACACGAGACGAAGTCTTCAATCTTGTATCTTCATAGTCTAAGAGTCCGGCCGAAGGATATAGTCCGGTTGTCCGGAGACCCCCTAATCCAGGACTCCCTCGGTAGCCCCCGAACCAGGCTTCAATGACGATGACTCCGGCGCACAGTATTGTCTTCGGCATTGCAGGGCGGGTTCCTCTCCAAATTCTGTGTACCTGTCGAAATTGTGTGCGGCCTCTTGTGAATGTTTTACTCCTTGGCTTCCACGCCCAATAATGGCCACTTTCCACGTGTCGAGCGAATGTGAAGAGCCAGGGTGTTTTTACATTTACCCCCCTAGCCGTGTGAATGAGCTGCCTATTAAAAAGACAAGGATTTAGATCCAAATCACACCATCCTCCCTTGGCGAGCCTTCATCGGAGCACATTCGATAGAGATCCATTCCATCATGGCCGGTCGACGCAGCTCCTCCTCTCGCTCCCCTAGCCCCAAGCCTGGAGATTGGGAGAGATGTTCTGGCCCGCACAACAAATTAGTGATGCTTCAGACCAAGGGATTTCTTCCCCCAACGTACATGGTCCCGGTTCATGCCAGGCTTGCCACCTATAATGGCGGAGAGCAAGTGGAGAGCCTTCCCAATCCCTCCAAGGGAGAGCGGGTATGCCTTGTCCCTTATTTGGTAAGAGGGCTCGGATTTCCAATTCATCTGTTTCTCTGGGGGCTCCTGGAGTTCTACGGCCTCCAGTTGCATAACCTTACGCCTGCCTCCATGCTGCATATCGCGAGATTCGTAGCCCTTTGCGAGTTGTTTTTGGGCTGTGAGGCTCATTTCGCTCTATGGAAGAAGTTGTTCTACCTTGTGCCCCGTTCTCAGAAGGGGTCAATATATCAAGTGGGAGGAGCCGAAGTGTGGCATATTGCCGGGACCGGATACCTGTCCGGAACCCCAAAGAAGACGTCCGAAGACTGGCCTTCAGAATGGTTTTATATAGAAGACGTCCCCCTCCCGGATCCTATTACAATCGGCCTTCCTGAGTTCGACAACGCCCCTTTGAAGAAGCGCCGGAGCTGGCATCCATGGAGCTCCCTGGAGGAAGATGACAGGGACGTTCTTTACTTGATGAGCCGGATAAGTTTTTTAGCTTGATCCGGATTGACCATGATCGAGGTCATGGCCATATGTATTATGCGGGGGGTGCAGCCGCTTCAATATAGAGGCCACCCCATGTGGGATTTCAACGGGGAGGATGACGCCACCCGCCACGACCGCAAAGGGCCGGGATCGGTTGCTGATCTAATAAAGATCTTATCCACTTTGTACAAGGGAGAAGAGGAGGAATTCCTTCGTGTCAACCCGCGGGGTGGATTTTCTATGTACAATCCTCCGAGCTGGGTAAGCGGAGACTTTTTCTCGCCCATTCGTTTCATATTCCCGTAGTTAAGTATTCAGTCTAGCGATTTCATCGCAGGAGCTGCGTCAGGCTGTAAAGGAGATAAATAGCCCCCCTCCACAACCCGAGGACCCTGGACAGTCCCTTGACCCGGCCTCCCGGGAGGATCCGGACATATCTATGGAGCTGATCGATGGGGTATTCTACCAATCGAGTAATGACAACGCTTTGGTGGCCATTATGGCCGATTACCCTGGGATACTTCCAGCCTCACAGGTGACTGAGACCGAAGTCCCAGCACTTCGAAAGGGGATCCGTCCTTGCATGCTTTTGATTGTCATATAACAGCCGTGTTTTGTAGGGGAGGTCCTTGAGGCGGAAGGCCGAGCCTGCAACGACTAGCCAACAAGGGGTCGCAAGGCCAGGCAGGCTGAAAAGACCCGTAGTCCGGATTGAGACACCGGCGCAGTGGTACGGCACGCCGTTTTCATTGCAAGACATTATTCTCAGAGGCATATTAACGCTCGTGCCTTCTTTTCAGGAAAAAGAGCGCTCGTCGGACTATACCCGTAGAGGCTACTAATCGCGCCTCCACCAGCCAGGCTCCAAGGACGGATTCAGAGGTGGGAATGAATACGAGGCGTGCGCCGGGCGCTCCTCCGACAGAGGATGCGGATAAACTGTCCGCCACCAATTCCGAGGTGGAAAGTGCCATGAACCACAGGCGTCGCCAAACTGTTCTTCGTGACGCTTGTTTCTCCCAAGAGGCATTGGATGCCTTCAACTCAGGAGATGCGTACCTCCGTGCCGCTCAAAATGGTCTAGCCAGGGCCACGGAGTAGTATGTAAAAGACATACGGGTGAGAAAATTTGGTGATTATATATATATCAGTAGCCCCTAAGACTTGAAACAGTTAGAATAACTGATTTAAGGATCATTTGTTATGCAGGTTCTTACCGAAAAGAATACTCAACTGTCCCAGGAGCTGGAAGAGTGCAGAGCCCAACTTCAGGCTGCACTGGTCGCGGCGGGGGAGCCCAAAGAGACCCCCTCTGGTAATACATCCTTCAAAGGATAAGTGTCATATAGGATGCGGCATATATGCAGATCTCACAATAAAATTGCAGATGACGCTGGAGTAAATCCGGATAAGCAACAACTCCTACGCCAGCTGAAGGCTGGTGAGAGCGTGCTTATGAGGGTGAGGCAGGAGAAGAATGATCTCCTAGATGCCAACACCAAGTTGGGCGTGGAACTAAAAGATGTTTGTGCCCAACTGTCGGACTCTGTTAAGGAGAATCGGCGGCTTCGACGCGGCATATTTAGTAAGTGCTTGAACGAACGTTGAAAAAGAGTTCGGCGAGGAAGCTGGCTGACAGAGTTATGTCTGTAGGTATGCTAACAGGTCGTCCTGCCGAGGAAATGCCCGGTTCAACGGGTAACCTTCTTCCCAAGCTCTCATAGTTGCACGAACGAGTTCGGCAGGTGATGCAAGGCGTCGCCTAGGCCTTGTGGCCATCCGTCTCCATACCCGAAGGCCTTGGAGAGCTTGCAGAAAAGCTGAAGGGAGCGTGGCGGCGCTTCCGATTATGGAAGATATCGGCATGCCGTTAGGGCGCCAGGGAAGCCTGGGCAATGGTGAAGACACGGTACACGAAGGTTGACCCGAACCACATGGCCGAAGTCGGACCTGTGGGGCCCGATGGGAAGGAGATCCCTATGAGCTTAGTGTACGGCCAAGTAGAATTGGACACATAGTATTCCCAACAGGACTATAGACTAGACAGCCTATTGGATGGTATTGAAGAGCAATTCAACCAGTCAAATTGACTATGTGATTTAAAGTGACTTGTATAATGCCTTCTAGCTGGATTGTAGATCGTTTGTCATGGCGGACCTTTTCGCTTCAACCTCTGGACCCAACGGTCCGGAGTGTATCTGAATACCCTCTCGGTTATGTAAGAACCGGGGCATGCGTGGAGACCAGGCGTAGGGGTCATTAGTGCTTTATCAGACAAGTGCCCAACTAGTTATGTTATATTACATGGGTAGTAAGAAACATCTTCCAGGGAGAATAGTTCCGTTAAGGGTTCCTTTCCCTGGGTAAGCATGCCCTAAAGTGCATGTCCGGACTGCGATAAGAAGCGCAGAAAAAGAATCTGGGGGCAGATATGGAAAATAAATAAAAGTCATCTTTTGTGCACCGACCGAATATTCCCTTAAGAACGCTAGCTTTCGGCTTCACCCAGTCTGAGGTACACATCCGGCTGACCCAGCGGTAACAATCGCAAAGGTGCTCCCCTTATGCCCTAGCCGAATTAACGGGAACGTAGGGCATAAATACAAGAGCCAGGCAACCCAGCTTGGCCAAAACTTAAGTCATATCGATGCATATAATGGTGAAAAAAGGTACATGTGGAAGTATAACACATGTGTTGGGCGTGAGGCCCAGGTAAATAATTTAAGCTTCTGTGAAAGAAGCCCCCAGGTATGAAGAGTGCGGCTAGTGCATCTGTAATGTATGAGTGAGGCACAAGGTGACCCTTGAAGGCCTAGAGAAATAATAAGAAAAAGAAAGAAAGAGAAACAAGACAGATGATGCATATGCAAAAAATGGACAAAGGGAGGGGACTAACATAGAGTCTGGTGCTAGGCGTAGAATCTTCGAAGCCTAGCTGCGTTCCATGGGTTCGGCTTGAGTCGACTAGTCGATGCATCCCGCAGTTGGTACGCTCCACCGGTCAGAACTTGGTCGATAATGAAGGGACCTTCCCATTTGGGCTCGAGCTTGTTCTTTTTCTTATCCGGCAGTCGTAGAACTAGTTCGCCAATGTTATAATTTTGGCCTGTACTTCTCTGCTTTGGTATCTGTGAGCCTGTTGTTGGTAAAATGCGGAACGGGCTTTGGCTATGGCGCGCTCTTCCTCCAAGGTGTCCAGACTGTCCTGCCGATCGATCTCGGCTTCTCTTTCTTCGTACATGCGCACTCGAGTGAGTCATGAATTATGTCACAGGGCAAGACTGGCTCTGTGCCATACACCATAAAAAATGGTGTATATCCGGTACTACGATTCGGCGTCGTCCGCAACCCCCGGAGTACGGAGTCGAGCTCCTCTACCCAGTGCGTGTCCGACTCCGTTAAGGAATGCACTAACCTGGGTTTAATGCCGCTCATTATAAGACCGTTTTCTCATTCGACTTGACCATTGGTTTGTGGGTGATAGACCGAAGCATAATTGAGCTTGATGCCCATTTTGCTGCACTAGAGTTTTACCTCGTCGGCCGTGAAGTTCGTGCCGTTATCAGTGATGATGTTGTGGGGGACGCCGTGACGATGTACAACCCCGGATATGAAATCTATCACCGGTCCGGATTCGGCTGTCTTAACCGGTTTACCCTCTATCCATTTGGTGAATTTATCCACCATGACCAATAAGTATTTTTTCTTGCGGGTTCCCCCTTTAAGGGGTCCAACCATGTCAAGCCCCCAGACCGCGAAGGGCCATGTAATGGGGATTGTTTGGAGGGCGGTGGGTGGCACGTGGCTTTGATTTGCAAAGAGTTGGCAACCGGCGCAACGTTGGACCAAGTCATGTGCATCTGCCCGGGCCGTTGGCCAATAGAATCATGTACGGAAGGCCTTGCTTACAAGAGCCCGGGCTGCGGCATGATGACCGCCGAGTCCGGCGTGAATTTCTGCCACAAGGTTCCGCCCTTCTTCTTCGGAGATGCACCTTTGAAGGACTCCGGTAGTGCTTTTCTTGTACAATTCTCCCTCATGGACCCTATAGGCCTTGGATCGCCGCACTATGCAGCGTGCCTCATTTTGGTCTTCCAGAAGTTCCTGTCTAGTTAGGTAGGCCAGGAATGGTTCTGTCCACGGGCCATTATTTCGTGGGCTGAATGTGTTATTTCGGTGGCGGAGCCTCCGATTGTGTCAGAGAGTTCGGTATCGGGTATTTTGGCCGGGTCCAGACTGTTGTTACCGGTGTCCCCTTCCCATGCTACGGATGGCTTGAAGAGCATTTCCAGAAATATGTTGGGAGGGACCGCGTCGCGTTTTGCGCCGATGCGGGCGAGGATATCCGCCGCCTGATTGTTTTCCCGAGCCACATGGTGAAATTCGAGCCCCTCGAACCGAGCTGACATTTTTAGGACAGCATTGCGATAAGCTGCCATTTCCGGATCCTTGGCATCAAAGTCTCCATTTATTTGGGATATCGCGAGGTTCGAATCCCCGCGCACCTCTAGGCGTTGAATGCCCATGGATACTGCCATCCGGAGACCATGTAGAAGGGCCTCATATTCGGCTGCGTTGTTGGAGTCCGTATACATTATCTGTAGTACATATTGAACAGTATCTCCCGTTGGGGATGTCAAAACGATGCCAGCTCCCAGACTAGCCAACATTTTGGAGTCGTCGAAGTGCATGATCCAGTTTGAATATGTGTCGTACTCCTTAGGGAGTTCGGCTTCCGTCCACTCGGCGACGAAGTCAGCCAAAACTTGTGACTTAATAGCTCGCCGTGGCTTGTAAGTTATGTCCTCTGCGAGGAGCTCAATGGCCCATTTGGCAATCCGGCTCGTCGCGTCGTGGTTGTTTATAATATCGTTAAGTGGTACTTCCGAGGCTACCATTATCGAACACTCTTGAAAGTAGTGTCGCAGCTTCCGGGATGCCATAAATACCACGTACGCTATCTTTTGATAATGCAGGTACCGTGATTTGCATGGAGTAAGGATAGTGGACACATAGTAAACCGGCTTTTGAAGGGGGAATTCGTGTCTGTCCACTTCTCGCTCGACGACGAGCACTGCGCTTACTACTTGATGAGTTGCCGCAATGTATAATAGCATTGGTTCGCCAATGTTTGGCGCGGCCAGGACTAGGTTTGTTGCCAATATGGCTTTTATTTTGTTGAGTCCGGCCGTGGCGGCATCCGTCCACTCGAAGTGTTCGATGCGTCGGAGGAGGCGATAAAGGGGTAATGCCTTTTCTCCCAAGCGGGAGATAAAGCGGCTTAGAGCCGCTACGCATCCGGTCAATTTTTGTATATCTTTGAGGTCTGTTGGGGTAGCCAACTCTGACAACGCTCGGATTTTGGCCGGATTAGCTTCAATACCTCTACTGGAGACAATGAATCCCAGGAGCTTTCCGGCTGGTACGCCAAAAACGCATTTTTCCGGGTTGAGCTTGATGTCATATGTTCGGAGGTTATTGAATGTGAGCCTCAAGTCGTCTACTAGAGATTCGACATGCTTGGTTTTCACGACCACGTCATCTATGTATGCCTCCACTGTTTTGCCGATCTGGTTTGCCAGACATGTCTGAATCATGCGCTGATATGTTGCGCCAGCGTTTTTGAGCCCGAAGGGCATTGTGTTGAAGGACAATGGGTCGTATGGTGTGATGAATGCCGTTGCGGCTTGGTCTGGCTCTGCCATTTTAATTTGATGGTAGCCGGAGTATGCGTCGAGGAAACACAATGAATCGTGTCCTGCGGTAGCATCGATGATTTGATCGATGCAGGGGAGGGGGAAGGGATCCTTTGGGCAAGCCTTGTTAAGGTCCTTAAAATCGACGCACAAGCGCCAGGATTTGTCCTTCTTTGGTACCATCACCAGGTTTGCTAGCCAGTCCGAATGTTTTATGTCTCTGATGAATCCGGCCTCCAATAGCTTGGCTAGTTCCTCTCCCATGGCTTGTCTCTTAGGTTCGAAGAAACACCGAAGAGCCTGCTTGACTGGCTTGAATCCTTTTAGGATATTTAGGCTGTGCTCGGCCAGCCTGCATGGGATTCCTGGCATGTCTGAAGGGTGCCAAGCAAAAATGTCCCAGTTCTCGCGTAGGAACTCTCGTAGTGCGGCGTCGACATCAGGGTTTAATTGTGCCCCGATGAAAGCTGTTTTTGTAGGGTCCATTGGATGGACTTGGAATTTGACTATTTCGCCCGCCGGTTTAAAGGAGATGGACTTGGATCTTTTATCGAGTATCACGTCGTCCTTGTTCACCATGGAGCACAGCGCAGTTAGTTCCTCGGCCACTAGGGCTTCGGATAGTGCCTCAAGGGCTAGTGCGGCTGTCTTATTTTCGGCGCGGAGTGCTATGTCCGGATCACTAGCAAGAGTGATGATTCCGTTGGGCCCGGGCGTTTTGAGCTTCATGTACCCGTAATGGGGTATGGCTTGGAAGATTGTAAACGCCTCCCGCCCTAATAGAGCGTGGTATCCGCTGCTGAACGGGGAACTTGGAATGTAATTTCTTTGGACCTGTAATTATCCCGCGTGCCAAATACCACATCTAGTGTGATTGTCCCAGCACAGCGTGCTTCCCGACTGGGGATGATTCCTCTAAAGGTTGTGCTACTTTGCTCAATGTGGCTCCAGTCTATTTCCATCTTTTAAAGAGTTTCTTCATAGATGAGGTTTAATCCGCTGCCGCCGTCCATGAGTACCTTGGTGAGTCGAAAGCCGTCCACAATTGGGCTGAGGACCAGTGCGGCTGGTGCCCGGGCTGTTCGGAATTTAGGTTTGTCACTGGCATTGAGGTAATAGCCGAGTCACTCCAAGGATTTATTTCTGCTATGTGGCAGATTTCGGCCATGCTGCGGAGTGTTCGCTTGCGTCTATTATTTGACGCGAAGGTCTCAAAGACCGTTAACACCATATTGTTGTCCACGGGATGGTGCTCTGTGGTATTTGGGAGGAGTAGGTCCTCACCACTTTTGGCCACTTGCCGGAGTATCCAACATGCTCTAAGGCTGTGCGTTGGTATTGCATCCGCTGTACTATGAGTTTTGCAGGGTCCGTTGAGCCATCCCTCCAGTACGGTTCCTTGCCCCGTAGAGGGCTTTTGCTTTTTTTTAGTTAACCCAGGTGTATTGTGATAATGCACCCTTTTATTTTGGACTGGGTTTGTATTCAGGGCCGGATTATCCCAAAATTTTATTTTGGTTTTCCAGGCGCTTTCCATCGCACAGTACTTTCGTACTATGGATACCAAGTCGGCAAAGCATGTAATTTCGCGGCGACTTATGGCGTTGAGGATTCCCTTGTCCGTGCAATTATTGCAGAAGAATGAAATTGCGTCTTCCTCGCAGCAGTCCTTTATCCTGTTCATGACCAGGAGGAATCTGGCCCAGTAATGGTGTACTGTTTCTTCGGGCTCTTGCCTAATTTGGGATAGATCGCTTATGTTTGGGTGGGTGGGTGGAATTGAACCCGAATCCTCACCCAATCCGAGACTCAGGGGCCAAGGAGTTTCCGAACTCGGAAGTTTGGATTCTTGGATGTTTTTCCAATAAATCTAGCCCGCTGCCTGACTCTAGGTTCAGGTCTTGAGTGACGTCCTCCCCTCCGCGGGTATCCGGCTTGGAGGGATCGGGAATCCGGACATAGCTAGTCCTTAAGATAGATGAAGGGTTTCCGCATTGTTCCTCCACCACTGCAACATGATGGGTGACCTGGGGAGAGTTGATCTCTCTCAGATCGGGTTTAGGCCCAATCTGATCGTAGTCTGCAGCGACTCCCAGGGCAGCAATGCGATCCAAGAGCTCGTTCAGAGAAGAGAGCTCCATTGCATCTAACTGCTCAGCGAGTTCCGAGTTGACGTGAAGATTGCTTTCGATGACCCGAGAAGTCATCGTCGGCGCAGCGGCCGAACAGGCGGTCATAAGAAAACCACCTAGCCGGAGAGTTTGGCCGATAGCCAAAGCTCCCTTAGCAACAGTGCCGTCTTTAAACACGGGATGATACATCCTTCCTGGTGGCGACGGCACAGCGGAACTCTCAATGAAAGCACCAATGTCGGTGTCAAAACCGGCGGATCTCGGGTAGGGGGTCCCGAACTGTGCGTCTAGGCCGGATGGTAACAGGAGGCAGGGGACACAATGTTTTACCCAGGTTCGGGCCCTCTTGATGGAGGTAAAACCCTACGTCCTGCTTGATTAATATTGATAATATGGGTAGTACAAGAGTAGATCTACCACGAGATTAGAGAGGCTAAAACCTAGAAGCTGGCCTATGGTATGATTGTATGTTGTGATTGTTGTCCTACGGACTAAAACCCTTCGGTTTATATAGACACCGGAGAGGGTTAGGGTTACACAAGGTCGGTTACAAAGGAGGAGATATCCATATCCGTATTTCCTAGCTTGCCTTCCACGCCAAGTAGAGTCCCATCCGGACACGAGACGAAGTCTTCAATCTTGTATCTTCATAGTCTAACAGTCCGGCCGAAGGATATAGTCCGGCTGTCCGGAGACCCCCTAATCCAGGACTCCCTCAGAAGGGCTTTCTCGCTAGTAGCTCCCCCCTTGTCGGAGGTAGCATCCGTCACCTTGTTGGCGGGATCACCCACTTTCAACGGTGCGGTGGAAATTTTAAGCTCTTCTAATAAATCTTTAAACATGCTTTTGACCTTAGCCATCATGGAGGTTTTCAATGTGTCCAACGCCACATTGAGCTCCTCATGAGAGACCGCGGTTTCCCCATCTCCCGTAGAAGATACCGGATTTGCACCGGAGTGCTCCTCCTCACCTTCTACGACGTCAACCATACTCTTCGGATGGTAAAGTCCTTAATAAAGGGACGAGGCTCTGATACCAATTGAAAGGATCGATATAGTTGACTAGAGGGGGGTGAATAGGCAACTAAATTTTTTTAGCTTTTCTTTAACAATTTAAACTTTGCATCAAAGTAGGTTGTCTAGATATGCAACTAAGTGAGCAACCTATATGATGCAACAAAGATAAGTCCACAAGCAAGCTAGAGATATGTCACAAACAAGCTTGCAAAAGTAAAGGCATGAGATAACCAAGAGTGGAGCCGGTGGAGACGAGGATGTGTTACCGAAGTTCCTTCCCTTTGAGGGGAAGTACGTCTCCGTTGGAGCGGTGTGGGGGCACAATGCTCCCCAAGAAGCCACTAGGGCCACCGTATTCTCCTCACGCCCTCACACAATGCGAGATGTCGTGATTCCACTATTGGTGCCCTTGGAGGCGGCGACCGAACCTTTACAAACAAGGTTGGGGCAAACTCCACAACTCAATTGGAGGCTCCCAACGATACCACGAAGCTTCACCAATGGACTATGGCTCCGCGGTGACCTCAACCGTCTAGGGTGCTCAAACACCCAGGAGTAACAAGATTCGCAAGGGATTAGTGGGGGGAATCAAATTTCTCTTGGTGGAAGTATATATCGGGGCCTTCTCAACCACTCCCGAGCAAATCAACAAGTTTGATTGGCTAGGGAGTGAGATCGGGCGAAAATGGAGCTTGGAGCAACAATGGAGCTTAGGGTTGGAAGAGATAGTCAACTAGAGGAAGAAGACACCCCTTTTATAGCTTAGGACAAAAATCCAACTGTTATCCACCTACCAGCCTACGACCAGCGGTACTACCGCAAGGCCACGCGGTACTTCCGCTTGCTGACAAGCGGTACTACCGCAAGGCCACGCGGTACTACCATGAGGACCCGCGGTACTACCGTAGCAGCAGCAGCACCTAGGGCAGACCTGTAGCACAAGGGCTGAGGACGGTACTGCCGCGGGTGCGGTACTATGATGTCTACTACACAACCTTCTTCTTGTAGACGTTGTTGGGCCTCCAAGTGCAGAGGTTTGTAGGACAGTAGCAAATTTCCCTCAAGTGGATGACCTAAGGTTTATCAATCCGTAGGAGGTGTAGGATGAAGATGGTCTCTCTCAAGCAACCCTGCAACCAAATAACAAAGAGTCTCTTGTGTCCCCAACACACCCAATACAATGGTAAATTGTATAGGTGCACTAGTTCAGCGAAGAGATGGTGATACAAGTGCAATATGGATGATAGATAAAGGTATTTGTAATCTGAAATTATAAAAACAGCAAGGTAACAAATAATAAAAGTGAGCGTAAATGGTATTGCAATGATAGGAAATAAGACCTAGGGTTCATACTTTCACTAGTGTAAGTTCCCTCAACAATACTAACATAATTGGATCACATAACTATCCCTCAACATGCAACAAAGAGTCACTCCAAAGTCACTAATAGTGGAGAACGAACGAAGAGATTATGTTAGGGTACGAAACCACCTCAAAGTTATTCTTTCCAATCAATCCGTTGGGCTATTCCTATAAGTGTCACAAACAGCCCTAGAGTTCGTACTAGAATAACAACTTAAGACACAAATCAACCAAAACCCTAATGTCACCTAGATACTCCAATGTCACCTCAAGTATCCGCGGGTATGATTATACGATATGCATCACACAATCTCAGATTCATCTATTCAACCAACACAAAGGACCTCAAAGAGTGCCCCAAAGTTCCTACCGGAGAATCACGATGAAAACGTGTGCCAACCCCTATGCATAGGTTCATGGGCGGAACCCGCAAGTTGATCACCAAAGCATACATCAAGTGAATCATGTGGTATCCCATTGTCACCACAGATACGCACGTCAAGACATACATCAAGTGTTCTCAAATCTTTAAAGACTCAATCCGATAAGATAACTTCAAAGGGGAAACTCAATTCATTACAAGAGAGTAGAGGGGGGAAGAAACATCATAGGATCCAAATATAATAGCAAAGCTCGCGATACATCAAGATCGTATCACCTCAAGAACACGAGAGAGAGAGAGGGAGAGAGATCAAACACATAGCTACTGGTACATACCCTCAGCCCCGAGGGATAACTACTCCCTCCTCGTCATGGAGAGCACCGGGATGATGAAGATGGCCACCGGAGAAGGATTCCCCCTCCGGCAGGGTGCCGAAACGGGTCTAGATTGGCTTTCGGTGGCTACGGAGGCTTCTGGCGATGGAACTCCCGATCTATTATGCTCATAGATGTTTTTAGGGTATATGGAGATATATAGGCGAAAGAAGTACGTCAGGGGAGCCACTAGGGGCTCACGAGGGTGGAGGGCGCGCCGAGGGGGTGGGCGCCCCCCCTGCCTCGTGACCTCCTCGCAGATCCCCTGACGTGCACTCCAAGTCTTCTGGGCTTCTTTTCTTCCAAAAGTGAGTTCCGTGAAGTTTCAGGTCAATTGGACTCCGTTTGATTTTCCTTTTCTTCGAAACCCTAAAACAGGGTAAAAAAATAGAAACTGGCACTAGGCTCTGGGTTAATAGGTTAGTCCCAAAAATGATATAAAAGTGTATAATAAAGCCCATAAACATTCAAAACAGTAGATAATATAGCATGGAGCAATCAAAATTATACATACGTTGGAGACGTATCAGCATCCCCAAGCTTAATTCCTGCTCGTCCTCGAGTAGGTAAATGATAAAAACAGAATTTTTGATGCGGAGTGCTACTTGGCATAATTGCAATGTAATTCTTCTTAATTGTGGTATGAATATTCAGATCCGAAAGATTCAAGACAAAAGTTCATATTAACATAAACATGATAATACTTCAAGCATACTAACTAAGCAATTATGTCTTCTCAAAATAACATGGCCAAAGAGAGTTCATCCCTACAAAATCATATAGTTTAGTCATGCTTCATTTTCGTCACACAAGAATGCTCTCATCATGCACAACCCCGATGACAAGCCAAGCAATTGTTTCATACTTTAGTAATCTCAAACCTATAAACTTTTACGCAATATATGAGCGCGACCATGGACATAGCACTATGGGTGGAATAGAATATAATGAGGGCGTTATGTGGAGAAGACAAAAATGAGAAAGTCTCACATCAACGAGGCTAATCAATGGGCTATGGAGATGCCCACCGATTGATGTTAATGCAAGGAGTAGGGATTGCCATGCAACGGTTGCACTAGAGCTATAAATGTATGAAAGCTCAACAAAAGAAACTAGTGGGTGTGCATTCAACTTGCTTGCTCACGAAGACCTAGGGCACTTGAGGAGGCCCATTGTTGGAATATACAAGCCAAGTTCTATAATGAAAAATTCCCACTAGTATATGAAAGTGATAACATGAGAGACTCTCTACTATGAAGATCATGGTGCTACTTTGAAGCACAAGTGTGGTAAAAGGATAGTAACATTGTCCCTTCTCTCTTTTTCTCTCATTTTTTGGGCCTTTTTATGGCCTTTCTCTCTATCTTTTTTATTCCTCACTTGGGACAATGCTCTAATAATGATGATCATCACACTTCTATTTATTTACAACTCAATGATTACAACTCGATGCTAGAACAAAGATGACTCTATATGAATGCCTCCGGCGGTGTACCGGGATATGAAATGAACCAAGAGTGACATGTATGAAAGAATTATGAATGGTGGCTTTGCCACAAATACTCTGTCAACTACATGATCATGCTAAGCAATATGACAATGATGAATGTGTCATGATGAACGGAATGATGGAAAGTTGCATGGCAATATATCTCGGAATGGCTATGGAAATGCCATAATAGGTAGGTATGGTGGCTATTTTGAGGAAGATATAAGGAGGTTTATGTGTGAAAGAGCATATCATATCACGGGGTTTGGATGCACCGGAGAAGTTTGCGCCAACTCTCAATGTGAGAAAGGGCAATGCACGATACCGAAGAGGCTAGCAAGGATGGAAGGGTGAGAGTGTGTATAATCCATGGACTCAACATTAGTCATAAAGAACTCACATACTTATTGCAAAAATCTACAAGTCATCAAAAACCTTGGCACTACGCGCATGCTCCTAGGGGGATAGATTGGTAGGAAAAGACCATCGCTCGTCCCCGACCGCCACTCATAAGGAGGACAATCAAATAGCACCTCATGTTTCAAATTTGTTACACAACATTTACCATACGTGCATGCTACGAGACTTGCAAACTTCAACACAAGCATTTCTCAATTTCATAACTACTCAACTAGCACGACTTTGATATTATTACCTCCATATCTCAAAACAATCATCAAGCATCAAACTTCTCTTAGTATTCAATACTCTATATGAAAGTTTTATTATTAATCTTGCTTACCAAGCATATTAGGATTTTAAGCAAATTACCATGCTATTAAGACTCTCAAAATAATCTAAGTGAAGCATGAGAGTTCATCTATTTCTTCAATATAAAACTACCACCATGCTCTAAAAGATATAAGTGAAGCACTAGAGCAAATGACAAACTACTCCGAAAGATATAAGTGAAGATCAATGAGTGGTCGAATAATTATGCAACTATGTGAAGACTCTCTAACATTTAAGAATTTCAGATCTTGGTATTTTATTCAAACAGCAAGCAAAATTAAATAAAATGACATCTAATAATAGCAAACATCATGTGAAGAAGCAAAAACGTAGGATCAACCGAAACTAACCGATAGTTGTTGAAGAAGAAAGGTGGGATGCCAACCGGGGCATCCCCAAGCTTAGATGCTTGAGACTTCTTGAAATATTATCTTGGGGTGTGTGGGAGTCCTGGATTAGGGGGTCTCCGGACAGTCGGACTATCTCCATTGGCCGGACTGTTAGACTATGAAGATACAAGATTGAAGACTTCGTCTCGTGTCCGGATGGGACTCTACTTGGCGTGGAAGGCAAGCTAGGCAATACGTATATGGATATCTCCTCCTTTGTAACCGACCTTGTGTAACCCTAACCCTCTCCGGTGTCTATATAAATCGGAGGGTTTTAGTCCGTAGGACAGCAATCACAACATACAATCATACTGTAGGCTAGCTTCTAGGGTTTAGCCTCTCTGATCTCGTGGTAGATCTACTCTTGTAACACCCATATCTTCAATATTAATCAAGCAGGACATAGGGTTTTACCTCCATCAAGAGGGCCCGAACCTGGGTAAAACTTCGTGTCCCTCGCCTCCTGTTACCATCCGGCCTAGACGCATAGTTCGGGACCCCCTACCCGAGATCCGCCGGTTTTGACACCGACATTGGTGCTTTCATTGAGAGTTCCTCGATGTCGTCGTTTTTAGGCTTGATGGCTCCTACTATCATTGATAGCGATGCGGTCCAGGGTGAGACTTTTCTCCCTGGACAGATCTTCGTATTCAGCGGCTTTGCACTGCGGGCCAATTCGCTTGGCCATCTAGAGCAAATTGAAAGCTACGCCCCTGGCCATCAGGTCAGATTTGGAAGTTTGAATTACACGGCCAACATCCGTGGGGACTTGATCTTCGACGGATTCGAGCCACAGCCGGGCGCACCGCACTTCGCGATGGGTATGACCTAGCTCTGCCATCGGAAGGTACCCCAGAGGTCGCGCCCGCATCAGCTTCGACCCTTAGCTCGGAGCCAGCTGCGCTAATCGAGGACGGGTGGCTAGACACCACCTCAGGGGTTGCAGTCTCAACGGCGATCGATCTGAACACCAACATCATCCTCTGTGCAGCCCGTGACTCCAAGGTGTCGGACTCTCTCCCGGACCCCGAACCATCCGCGCCCCTGCCAATCGAATCCGAGGGGGCGCCGATCATGGAATTCACCGCCGCGGATACCTTTCAGCACTCGCCTTTCGGCGACATTCTGAATTCTCTAAGGTCTCTCTCTTTGTCAGGAGAGCCCTGGCCGGATTATGGCCCACAGGATTGGGATGCGGACGACGAAGAAATTCGACGCCCACCCACCACCCACTTTGTAGCCACTGTCGAGGATTTAACCGACATGCTCGACTTCGACTCCGCAGACATCGACAGTATGGACAACGATGCAAGAGGCGAAGATGAACCACCGCCCACAGGGCGCCGGATGTCCACTTCATCATATGACGTATCCATGGTGGACACACCAAAAGAAAATGACTACGAGGAACGGAAGGACGCACCGAAGGCTTGTTCCCTCGAGAAGCAATCAAAGCGGCGGCACAAGCGCCGCCCCAAATCCCGCCTCGCCAGAAATAATGACCACACAGACCCAGTGTTGGAGCAGGGCGAATCACTGCCGGACCATGGCAATACGGAAAATCAAACCGAACAAACCAATTCTGTCAAAGATAATAGTCCGGACGACACAACACCAGACAGGCACCCGGAGCAGCAGAATGCCCGTCAAAGGCTTGTTGCCACCGCGAGGAGCCTAAAAAAGCAGAAGCAAAGGCTCAAGGCTGCGTAGGACACACTCCAAATTAGATGGAATAAAATACTCAACACAGCAGCGAAGTACGGCGACAATCGCCCCACCAAGAGCTACCCGAAGCAGAAGTTGCTACCTGAATTCGATGAGGAGGCCTCAGACCCCTCACAACCAAAAATCAAAACAGCCACTTGGCCGGATAGACGACCTCACGGCCAACATAGAGCGGCAAATAATGCCACTCACAAGACAATACGTGATTCACGCGGGGGCTTGCACCAAAAGGACAGCACAACCAGATCCATCTATGGACCACGCAAGCACGCCCCAGCATACGATATAACATCCGAACAACGTGCTACACCCAGATACAGGGGTGCCGCACACCCCCTATGTTTCACTGATGAGGTGCTGGATCATGAATTTCCAGAGGGATTCAAACCTGTAAACATAGAGGCATATGACGGAACAACAGACCCTGGGGTCTTGATTGAGGACTATATCCTCCATATCCATATGGCTCGAGGAGATGATCTCCATGCCATCAAGTACTTACCCCTCAAGCTCAAAGGGCCAGCCCGCCACTGGCTTAAAGGCCTCCCCGAAAACTCCATTGGAAGTTGGGAAGAGCTTGAAGACGCTTTTCGGGCAAATTTCCAAGGAACTTATGTCCGGCCTCCGGACACGGATGATTTGAGCCATATAACTCAACAGCCCGGAGAGTCAGCCCAAAAACTTTGGAACGGGTTTCTTACTAAAAAGAACCAAATTATCGACTGTCCGGACGCTGAAGCATTGGCAGCTTTTAAACATAGCGTTCGTGACGAATGGCTCGCCAGACACCTCGGCCAAGAAAAGCTGAGAACGATGGCAGCATTAACAAGCCTCATGACCCGCTTTTGTGCGGGTGAGGACAGCTGGCTAGCCAGATGCAGCACCAGCGACCCCCGTACATCCGAAGTTAGAGATGGAAACGGGAAATCACGGTGCGGCAGCAATAACAAACGCCGGAACAAAGGAGACAACACGAAGAGCACGACAGTAAATGCCGGATTCAAAAGCTCTCGGCCAGGTCAGAAGCTGCCCTCTAAAGGTGCCAGAGACGAACTGTCCAGCCTGAATAAAATTCTGGACCAAATATGTCAGGTCCATAGCACCCCTGGCAAACCAGCCAATCATAGCGATAGAGAATGTTGGGTCTTCAAGCAGTCCGGCAAGCTCAACGCCGTACACAAGGGGGAGGATACACCAAGCGAAGATGAGGATGAGCCCCTCAAGGGAGACGCTAGGGAACAAAAGAAATTTCCAACAGAGTTCAAAACAGTAAACGTGTTGCACGTGATCAATGGAAGAAACAAAACAGCACTCCCAGAAAAATACGCCCGAAGGCCTACCACCGCGGAGTCCTGCCACTGGTCATCTCAACCGATCACTTTCGACCATCGTGATTACTCAGCAAGTATCCGGCGTGCGGGATGGGCTGCCCTGGTATTAGACCCAATAATTGATGGATATCGCCTCGCACGAGTCCTGATGGACGGTGGCAGTAGTGTAAACCTGATATACCAGGATACAATCCACGAAATGGGGATAGACCAAACAAAAATTCGCCATAGCAATATTACCTTTAAAGGAGTAACGCCAGGCCCAGGGGCTCGTTGCATGGGCTCCCTGCTACTAAACGTTATATTCAGCTCCCCCGATAACTTCCGTAGCGAACATCTAACCTTCCCCATCGCTCCGTTCCGAAGTGGCTATCAAGCACTACTCGGACGCGAAGCTTTCACCCGCTTTAATGCAATACCACACTACGCTTCCCTCACACTCAAGATGCTCGGTCCACGTGGCATCATTACATTGAACGGAAATATTAAGCGATTTCTGCGCGCTGAAGAGCATGCGGCTGCCTTAACAGCCGCACACTATAAACGGCCTCACCAACTAATTAAACAGGCCCCCTATTACAATACAAGGGGCTCAACGGGTGCAGACAAGTGGCAATTCTTACTCACCTTGAATTATACATGGTTTATTTAAAAAACTATCTTTTTGCACGACAGCTTTTTTACCTAAGCTCCTCTCTTTTACAGATAATCATCATGCTACACCCGTCCAGGATACGGCACAACGGAGACACAGGCGCAGACGTGCAGCAGGGACCCGCTCCAAGGATTCTTTTTAGCTTAAGACCCTGTGTAAACCTTTTTTACTGTCTCTTGTTGATACATATCCACCGAATTCTCAGCACAATTGAGAAGGATGTTGACGTCTTGTCATGTGGCCACGTCAGAATAACACACGTACCTGGACACAAGGGGCTTCTTACAAGCGGCACTATTTCGGCCCGGTTTATACCATAAAGACCGAATACCTTAGGGAGTGTTCGGCGCCGCGAGTTCGGCCTTATATGCATCAGCTCCGAATCATTGTCTTTGGTCAAATATTGGGTTTGCCCGGCTCCTGTGTTTTGGTGCCTTACGTTCTGCTTTGCCGGCTAAGGTAGCACCAGGAGAACTACTGCCAATGTGCCCTGGTTCATCCGGGCGAGCGCCTCAGTAGAGAAAGCCGAAAACTGACTGTCATGATATAACATGAGACTGGTCAACCACTCGATGACCTATCAGAATGTTAGAATTCCTCCGCCTTAACGAAGGGCCGTTTTCCGGCCAGGCATATGCGCACCCCGCGATCGGGAGAGTGCGGAGCCACCAGGGGCTATCTAGTAGCCCCACTGTCAAACTCCTATGGCTAAGTGAAAGTGTTCAAGCATTATAGTCCGGTTGCCTCGCTCGCTGCGCTATCACCTCCTTATCAGGACCAAGACATTGGGTTAAGTGTGAACACACGTTTTTTGCGAGCACCTCCGCATTATATGCGTGGGGGTTGAAGCCGACGGTTGCAATCTTTCAGGTTATACACATGTATACATAAACGGCCGCACAGGAGGCATCATACTACTTTAAGGCAAAAGTATAAACACAGCCTTATAAAAACTTCATAAAAGCATTATGTTTACAATGAGAATACATATCACTCAAACATAATAGTTTTCGAGCACTGGGCCTCTATCAAACGAGCACCCTCGAGAACTTCCTCGAAATAGTGTTCGGCAACCACACGGCCTATGGCCGAACCCTGCGCCGCAACAGTGGTAGCGTCCATCTCCGCCCAGTATGCTTTAACACGGGCAAGGGCCATCCGCGAGCCTTCTATGCACGCCGACCTCTTCATCGCATTAATGCACGGCACCGCATCAAGGAGCTGCTGCACTAAGCTAAAATAGTTGTTCGGCTTAGGCCCTTCCGGCCATAATTGATCCACAACAGACCTCATGGTGAGTCCGGACAACCTATTCAGTTCGGCCCATTCGGCTAGCAGGTCAGTCAATGAAAGCGGATGCTCTGAAACGTGGAATTGTGTCCAGAACAGCTTGTCCACTTCATGATCTGTCTGACCTTGGAAGTACTTGGCCGCATCGGCAGCGCTCGCCTCCAAATCCATATACGCATCTGCCGAGCTCCACAGCCGATCCAGAGGGGCATACGTGGATCTCCGAACTTCCTCCGTACCATGAAGGGTTTTCCAGCTGCAATATCCCCGGCCTCCCGCAACTCCTTCTTCGCTCTCATAGCAGAACGGGTGTCTTTGTCTACCGCCATGGCCTTCTCAAGGTCCGTTGCCTTCGCTTGGTTCTCTTTCTCAAGGACCCGGCAACGGTCGGCAGTGTCTTTCAATTCTACGGCCATCTTGGCCATCTTCTCTTGGCTCTCGCAATGTGCGGCCTTCTCGGCTTTCAACTCTTTGGCCGCCTTCAAAGCAGTCGCATTACTACTCCTCGCTTGTTCCTTGGCTCGGGCAAGTTCCGCCCGCAAGGCTTCCACAGTGGCAGCCCCATCTACAGTCACAACATATTAAAGATACTGGCATTATGTTGCTCTTACTATGTGGCGTTCAACGGATAATAACACTTACCCTATGCCTCGTCAAGCCTCTTGTTAACAAGCTCGATGTCGGCGTCTGCCGCATCCAGTTGCCGTTTTAATTGGGCAAACTCCCTAGTCCTACTAGCCACCGGAGCTCCCACCACCTGCACATAAAAGCAAATTGGTTATTGCCTGGGAATTTGATCCTCTGTTCGCCGCCATTCTCGACGACAACTAGAGTCTCAGGGGCTACTATAACATGTGCAGTACTATCACATATTATCTCACATACCTCAAAGCCTGTCAATAGACTCATAAAGGCTTCATGTAACCCGCTTTCAGCGGACGAGATTCTCTCCATCACCGTACCCATCAGCGTAGGGTGCTCTTCTGAGATGGCCGCTCGCCCCACCAACTCCCTCAGAACGTCCGACCGCACACTAGACGGTGCTGGACTCTTTCGTATGCTCTCTTCGGGATCCAGATACTGGGGACTTCTGGGGTCTACGGGACTATCTTCTGGCCTCACCGGATCCGAAGAGGCCCTCCGTGACGACACTTCGGGGTCGCTCGCTTCTGGAGCAGAGGAGTCCGGGGGAGGCGTTTCGCTCTCCATCATCTCTGGAAGAAGATCCCCCGAAGACAAACTCATTTGAGAGGGGCTGAGGCCCGAACTGCAAGATATATGTGGTGGTTGTTTTCTCAGAGGAAAAAGATAGCATACTCTTACTATTAAAATATTTTGGATCACTTATGACTCGTTGGAGGGCAGATCCCCTCGCGGACTTTGTGCGGCAAAAGCACCCCCCGAGGAAGGACCCTCTGTGGGAGACTTCTTCTCCCGTTTGGAGGCTTCGGCTTCCGGATCCTCGGAAGCAGTCCTTTTCCTCCCCCGGTTGTCCTCCTTCGTGGAAACGCTCGTTCCCTCGGTCGGAGCGGGTAGCAATGGGGGCCCGTGTTCGCACGTATTATCCCCCTCGGTATCTTCCTTCAAGGGTTCCGGGCAAGGTGCGACCTCGAGCATCTTCTCCAATACCGGATTTTCCAAACCCTCGGGGAGGGGGGCCAAACACCGAATCATCTTCGCCTTCGTTAGCCAGTCCTGGTCAAAAGGTGAACTCTCAAAATAACCTCGAATAAAAGACAGTGTGTTCGGCTAGAGGATTTCTTACTTGTTCGGTGATGCGATTACTGCTCAAGACCACGTCCTCGGTGATATCCGGACACTCCATTTGAGGTCCGAAGAATGACTTGTACATCTCCTCGTGCGTCAGGCCGAGGAAACTTTGAATGGCATGTGGTCCCTCTGGGTTGAACTCCCACAAGCGCAGGGGCCGGCGTTTGCATGGCTGGACTTGACGAACCAACATAACTTGTATTACCGCAACCAAATTAAAATCTCCCTCGAAGATATCTCTGATGCAGCTTTGCAGTATAGGCACGTCCTTGGCTGGACCCCAGGTCAGGCCCTTGCTAATCCATGACATCAGTTGTGGTGGGGGGCTCGGGCAGAAAGCGGGGACAGCCGCCCACTTGGCACTTCTGGGAGCCATGACGTAGAACCACTCCCGTTGCCATAATTCGGATACCTCTGGAAAGGAACCTTTCGGACATGAAGCTCCTGCCATCTTGCCTATTGATGCACCTCCGCACGCTGCATGCTGCCCCTCGATCACCTTCGGTTATACTTCAAAGGTCTTGAGCCACAGGCTGAAGTGAGGGGTCACACGGAGGAAGGCCTCACACACGACAATAAATGTCGTGATGCGGAGAAAGGAGTCCGGAGCTAGGTCGTGGAAATCTAGCCTGTAATAGAACATCAAGCCCCTGACAAAGGGATCCAGAGTGAGGCCTAGGCCTCGGAGGAAGTGGGAGACGAACACAACATTCTCGTTGGGTTCGGGAGTAGGGACGACCTGCCCTCGGGCAGGCAGCCGATGCAAAACCTCGGCGGTCAGGTATTTGGCCTCCCTCAACTTCTTAATGTCCTCTTCCGTCATGGAGGAAGGCATCCATCGGCCTTGAAGGCTGGATCCGGACATGATTGAAGATCCGGAGCACCTAACCTGGGCTTTGGGTGTTATAACTCGAGGCGGGGGAAGGGTTTGGTTCAGCACGAGAGGGAAAAAGTGAAAACCTTGTCCCCTTATAAAGAGGGTGAATATCAAGCATCCTCTCCGTAGCCGTTTTGGACTTAGCTATAATCTAGGAGTCCTAGACACGGTTGGGTTACCCATGAACCGCATTAATGAGAATCCCGTAATCAGGGGAACGCGATCTCCGCTTTGGCAAGACGTGTCAAGAAACCGCCTCGTGTTATGTGTGGAGCTGGTTAAGAGAAACGGTTCGAATAATCACCGGGCCACGGCGTAATGTCATGTTGCCAAAACAAGCTAGCGGATTAGATCTGCGAAAGCATTATTCTCTCTACGGTGGAATGTGGAACTTATTTTGCAGGGTCGGACACTATCCTCGTATTCAACTTCTTCTGTAATGTAGTCGGAGAAGGAACCCGCCTTGCAATGCCGAAGACAACTGCGCGCCGGACTCATCGTCAATGAAGCCTGGTTCAGGGGCTACTGTGGGAGTCCTGGATTAGGGGGTCTCCGGACAGCCGGACTATCTCCATTGGCCGGACTGTTAGACTATGAAGATACAAGATTGAAGACTTCGTCTCGTGTCCGGATGGGACTCTACTTGGCGTGGAAGGCAAGCTAGGCAATACGTATATGGATATCTCCTCCTTTGTAACCGACCTTGTGTAACCCTAACCCTCTCCGGTGTCTATATAAACCAGAGGGTTTTAGTCCGTAGGACAACAATCACAATATACAATCATAACGTAGGATAGCTTATAGGGTTTAGCCTCTCTGATCTCGTGGTAGATCTACTCTTGTAACACCCATATCTTCAATATTAATCAAGCAGGACGTAGGGTTTTACCTCCATCAAGAGGGCCCGAACCTGGGTAAAACTTCGTGTCCCTCGCCTCCTGTTACCATTCGGCCTAGACGCATAGTTCGGGACCCCCTACCCAAGATCCGCCGGTTTTGACACCGACATGGTGCCTTGGGCATCCCCAAGCTCGAGCTTTTGTGTCTCCTTAATTCCTCTCATATCATGGTCTCCCTAAATCTCAAAAGCTTCATCCACACAAAACTCAACAAGGACTCGTGAGATAAGTTAGTATAAACCATTGCAAAAACCTTATCATACTCTACTATAGCAAATCACAAAAATTATTATTCAACATTGCATACTAAATGCCTCTGCATATTTAATAGTCCTATCCTCAAATAGAATCATTAAAGAAGCAAACATATGCAAACAATGCAAACATAACAGCAATCTGCCTAAACAGGATAGTCTGTAAAGAATGCTGAAACATCCATATTTCCCTAGCTCCAAAAATTATGAAAGAAAATTCCCACTGTAGTAAATTTATCAGAGCTTAATATGCAAAAGGTTTCAACATTTTATCACATTCTGACTTTTCTAGGTAATTATTGCAACAGCGGTAAACTTTCTGTTTTCAAACAGCAACATGTATACTTGTAACATAGGCATAGTAAAGGCTATCAATGCCAGTTTTATTGAAATAAAAGATGCAAAACATTGTTCTAAATAACAGCAAGCAAATCTTAACAAAATAAATTGACGCTCCAAGCAAAACACATATCATGTGGTGAATAAAAATATAGCTCCAAGTAAAGTTACCGATGAACGAAGACGAAAGAGGGGATGCCTTCGGGGGCATCGCCAAGCTTAGGCTCTTGGCTATCCTTGAATATTACCTTGGGGTGCCTTGGGCATCCCCAAGCTTGGGCTCTTGCCACTCCTTATTCCATAGTCCATCGAATCCTTACCCAAAACTTGAAAATTTCACAACACAAAACTTAAAGTAGAAAACTCATAAGCTCCGTTAGTATAAGAAAGTAAATCACCACTTCAAGGTACTGTAATGAACTCATTCTTTATTTATATTGGTGTTAAACCTACTGTATTCCAACTTCTCTATGGTTTATAAACTATTTTACTAGCCATAGATTCATCAAAATAAGTAAACAACACATGAAAAACAGAATCTGTTAAAAACAGAACAGTCTGTAGTAATCTGAATCAACCGTATACTTCTGGAACTCATAAAATTCTCAAATAAATTGCTGGACCTGAGGAATTTATCTATTAATCATCTTAAAAAATAATTAAATAAATATCACTCTCCAAATAAAAATGGCAGCAATTCTCGTGAGCGCTAAAGTTTCTGTTTTTTACAGCATGATCAACAAGACTTTCCCCGAGTCTTCCCAAAGGTTCTACTTGGCACAAACACTAATTAAAACAATAAACCCACATATAAACAGAGGCTAGATGAATTATTTATTACTAAACATGATCAAAAAGAAAAGAATAAAAATAAATTTGGGTTGCCTCCCAACAAGCGCTATAGTTTAACGCCCCTAGCTAGGCATGATGATTTCAACGATGCTCACATAAAAGATAAGAATTGTAACATAAAGAGAGCATCTTGAAGAATATGACTAACACATTTAAGTCTAACATACTTCCTATGCATAGGGATTTTGTAAGCAAATAACTTATGGGAACAAGAATCAACTTGCATAGGAAGGTAAAACAAGCATAACTTCAAGATTTTAAGCACATAGAGAGGAAACTAGATATTATTGCAATTCCTACAAGAATATATTCCTCCCTCATAATAATTTTCAGTAGTATCATGAATGAATTAAACAATATAACCAGCACCTAAAGCATTCTTTTCATGATCTACAAGCATAGGAAATTTACTACTCTCCACATAAGCAAAATTCTTCTCATGAATAGTAGTGGGAGCAAACTCAACAAAATAACTATCATGTGATTGAAAATTAAGATTAAGATGACAAGTTTCATGGTTGTCATTATTCTTTAAAGCATACGTGTCATCACAATAATCATCATAGATAGGAGGCATGCTTTCATCATAATAAATTTGCTCATCAAAACTTGGGGGACAAAAAATATCATCTTCATCAAACATAGCTTCCCCAAGCTTGTGGCTTTGCATATCATTAGCATCATGGATATTCAAGGAATTCATACTAACAACATTGCAATCATGCTCATCATTCAAATATTTAGTGCCAAACATTCTATAGATTTCTTCTTCTAGCACTTGGGCACAATTATCCTTTCCATCATACTCACGAAAGATATTAAAAAGGTGAAGCATATGAGACAAACTCAATTCCATTTTTTTATAGTTTTCTTTTATAGACTAAACTAGTGATAAAACAAGAAACTAAAAGACTCGATTGCAAGATCTAAATATATACCTTCAAGCGCTAACCTCCCCGGCAATGGCGCCAGAAAAGAGCTTGATGTCTACTACACAACCTTCTTCTTGTAGACGTTGTTGGGCCTCCAAGTGCAGAGGTTTGTAGGACAGTAGCAAATTTCCCTCAAGTGGATGACCTAAGGTTTATCAATCCATAGGAGGCGTAGGATGAAGATGGTATCTCTCAAGCAACCCTGCAACCAAATAACAAAGAGTCTCTTGTGTCCCCAACACACCCAATACAATGGTAAATTGTATAGGTGCACTAGTTCGGCGAAGAGTTGGTGATACAAGTGCAATATGGATGGTAGATAAAGGTATTTGTAATCTGAAATTATAAAAACAGCAAGGTAACAAATAATAAAAGTGAGCATAAACGGTATTGCAATGATAGGAAATAAGAACTAGGGTTCATACTTTCACTAGTGTAAGTTCCCTCAACAATACTAACATAATTGGATCACATAACTATCCCTCAACATGCAACAAAGAGTCACTCCAAAGTCACTAATAGCAGAGAACGAACGAAGAGATTATGGTAGGGTACGAAACCACCTGAGAGTTATTCTTTCTAATCAATCCGTTGGGCTATTCCTATAAGTGTCACAAACAGCCCTAGAGTTCGTACTAGAATAACACCTTAAGGCACAAATCAACCAAAACCCTAATGTCACCTAGATACTCCAATGTCACCTCAAGTATCCGTGGGTATGTGGGTATGATTATACGATATGCATCACACAATCTCAGGTTCATCTATTCAACCAACACAAAGGACCTCAAAGAGTGTCCCAAAGTTCCTACCGGAGAATCACGACGAAAACGTGTGCCAACCCCTATGCATAGGTTCATGGGCGGAACCCACAAGTTGATCACCAAAACATACATCAAGTGAATCACGTGGTATCCCATTGTCACCACAGATACGCACGTCAAGACATACATCAAGTGTTCTCAAATCTTTAAAGACTCAATCCGATAAGATAGCTTCAAACGGGTAACTCAATTCATTACAAGAGAGTAGAGGGGGGAAGTGTTGGGGAACGTAGCAGAAATACAAAATTTTCCTATGTGTCACCAAGATCTATCTATGGAGAAACCAGCAACGAGGGGAAGGAGAGTGCATCTACATACCCTTGTAGATTGCTATGCGGAAGCGTTCAAGAGAACGGGGTTGAAGGAGTCGTACTCGTCGTGATCCAAATCACCGGAGATCCTAGTGCCGAACAGACGGCACCTCCGCGTTCAACACACGTACAGCCCGGTGACGTCTCCCATGCCTTGATCCAGCAAGGAGAGAGGGAGAGGTTGAGGAAGACTCCATCCAGTAGCAGCACAACGGCGTGGTGGTGGTGGAGGAGCGTGGTACTCCAGCAGGGCTTCGCCAAGCACCGCAAGAGACGAGGAGGGAGAGGGGTAGGGCTGCGCCAAGGAGATTGAATCCGTGTCTCCCAAAACCTCAAGTATATATAGGGGGAGGGGAGGGGCTGCACCCCCATCTAGGTTTCCACCCCTAGGGGTGGCGGCCAGCCCTAGATCCCATCTAGGGGGGCGGCCAAGGGGGGGAGAGGGAGGCGCACCACTAGGTGGGCCTTAGGCCCATCTAAGCCTAGGGTTTACCCCCTTCCACTCTCCCTTGTGGCTTGGGCCTTGGTGGGGGGGCGCACCAGCCCACCTGGGGCTGGTCCCCTCCCACACTTGGCACATGCAGCCCTCCGGGGCTGGTGGCCCCACTTGGTGGACCCCCGGGACCCTCCCGGTGGTCCCGGTACGTTACCGATAAAACCCGAAACTTTTCCGGTGACCAAAACAGGACTTCCCATATATAAATCTTTACCTCCGGACCATTCTGGAACTCCTCATGACGTCCGGGATCTCATTTGGGACTCCGAACAACATTCGATAACCACATACAAACTTCCTTTATAACCCTAGCATCATCGAACCTTAAGTTTGTAGACCCTACGGGTTCGGGAACCATACAGACATGACCGAGACGTTCTCCGGTCAATAACCAACAGCAGGATCTGGATACCCATGTTGGTTCCAACATATTCCACGATGATCTCATCGGATGAACCACGATGTCGAGGATTCGATCAATCCCGTATACAATTCCCTTCGTCTAGCGGTATTGTACTTGCCCGAGATTCGATCGTCGCTATCCCGATACCATGTTCAATCTCGTTACCGGCAAGTCTCTTTACTCGTTCCGTAACACATCATCCCGTGATCAACTCCTTGGTCACATTGTGCACATTATGATGATGTCCTACCGAGTGGGCCTAGAGATACCTCTCCGTTTACACGGAGTGACAAATCCCAGTCTCGATTCGTGCCAACCCAACAGACACTTTCGGAGATACCTGTAGTGTACCTTTATAGCCACCCGGTTACGTTGTGACGTTTGGCACACCCAAAGTATTCCTACGGTATCCGGGAGTTGCACAATCTCATGGTCTAAGGAAATGATACTTGACATTAGAAAAGCTTTAGCATACGAACTACACGATCTTTGTGCTAGGCTTAGAATTAGGTCTTGTCCATCACATCATTCTCCCAATGATGTGATCCCGTTATCAACGACATCCAATGTCCATGGTCGGGAAACCGTAACCATCTATTGATCAACGAGCTAGTCAACTAGAGGCTTACTAGGGACATGGTGTTGTCTATGTATCCACACATGTATCTGAGTTTCCTATCAATACAATTCTAGCATGGATAATAAACGATTATCATGAACAAGGAAATATAATAATAATCAATTTATTATTGCCTCTAGGGCATATTTCCAACAGTCTCCCACTTGCACTAGAGTCAATAATCTAGTTCACATCGCCATGTGATTAACACTCATAGGTTACATCGCCATGGGACCAACATCCAAAGAGTTTACTAGTATCACTAAACTAGTTCACATCATCATGTGATTAAGACTCAATGAGTTCTGTGTTTGATCATGTTTTGCTTGTGAGAGAGGTTTCAGTCAACGGGTCTGCAACATTCAGATTCGTATGTACTTCGCAAATTTCTATGTCATCTTGTAGATGCAACTACTATGCTACATTTGGAGCCATTACAAATAACTGTTCTACTTGGAGCTATTCTAAATTGTTGCTCCATTATACGTATCCGATATCTCTACTCAGAGCTATCCGGATAGGTGTTAAGCTTGCATCGACGTAACTCTTTACGTTGAACTCTTTATCACCTCCATAACCGAGAAACATATCCTTATTCCTCTAAGGATAATTTAGACCGCTATCTGGTGATCTACTCCTAGATTACCTTTGTACCCTCTTGCCAGATATGTGGCAAGGCACACATCAGGTGCGGTACTCAGCATGGCATACCGTATAGAGCCTATGACAAAAGCATAGGGGACGACATTCGTCCTTTCTCTTTCTTCTGCCGTGGTCGAGCTTTAAGTCTTAACTTCATACCTTACAACTCAGGCAAGTACTCCTTCTTTGACTGATCCATCTTGAACACCTTCAAGATCATGTCAAGGTATGTGCTCATTTGAAAGTACCATTAAGCGTTTTGATCTATCCTTATAGATCTTGATGCTCAATGTTCAAGTAGCTTAATCCAGGCTTTCCATTGAAAAACACTTTCCAAATAATCCTATATGCTTTCTAGAAATTCTACATCATTTCTGATCCATAATATGTCAACAACATATACTCATCAGAAATTCTATAGTGCTCCCACTCACTTCTTTGGAAATATAAGTTTCTCATAAACTTTGTATAAACTCAAAATCTTTGATCATCTCATCAAAGCATACATTCCAACTCCGAGATGCTTACTCCAGTCCTTAGAAGGATTGCTGGAGCTTTGCATACTTATTAGCATCTTTCAGGATTGACAAAACCTTCCGGTTGTATCACATACAACCTTTCCTCAAGAAAATCGTCGAGGAAACAATGTTTTGACATCCTATCTGCAAGATTTCATAAATAATGCAGTAATCGTTAATATAATTCCAACAGACTCTTAGCATCGCTACGAGTGAGAATGTCTCATCATAGTCAACTCCTTGAACTTGTCGGAAAAAATCTTAACGACAAGTCGAGCTTTCTTAATGGTGATACTTACCATCATTGTCCGTCTTCCTTTTAAAATCCATCTGTACTCAACAGCCTTACGACCATCGAGCCGTTCTGCCAAAGTCTACACTTTGTTTTCATACATGGATACTCTCTCGGATTTTATGGCCTCGAGCCATTTATTGGAATCCGGGCCCACCATCGCTTCTCCATGGCTCGTAGGTTCATTGTTGTCTAGCAACATGACTTCCAAGACAGGATTATGTACCACTCTGAAGTAGTAGGCATCCTTGTCATCCCACAAGGTTTGGGAGTGACTTGATCCGAAGTCTCATGATCAATATCATAAGCTTCCACTTCAATTGGTGTAGGTGCCACAGGAACAACTCTTTGTGCCCTGCTATACACTAGTTGAAGTGACGGTTCAATAACCTCATCCAGTCTCCACCATCCTCCCACTCAATTCTTTCGAGAGAAACTTTTCCTCGAGAAAGGACCCGATTCTAGAAACAATCCCTTATTGCTTTCGGATCTGAGACAGGAGGTATACCCAATTGTTTTGGGTGTCCTATGAAGATGCATTTATCCGCTTTGGGTTCGAGCTTATCAGCCTGAAACTTTTTTCACATAAGCGTCGCAGCCCCAAACTTTTAAGAAATGACAGCTTAGGTTTCTCTAAACCATAGTTCATACGGTGTCATCTCATCGGAATTACATGGTGCCCTATTTAAAGTGAATGTGGTTGTCTCTAATGCCTAACCCATAAACTATCATGGTAATTCGACAAGAGACATCATGGTATGCATCATATCCAATAGGGTGCAGTTATGATGTTCGGACACACCATCACACTATGGTGTTCCACGCTGTATTAGTTGTGAAACAATTTCCACAATGTCTTAATTCTATGCCAAACTCGTAATTCAGATATTCATCTCTATGATCATATCATAGATATTTTATCCTCTTGTCACAACGATCTTTCAACTTCACCCTGAAATTACTTGAACCTTTCAATAATTCAGACTCGTGATTCATCAAGTAAATGTACTCAACATCTACTCAAATCATCTATGAAGTAAGAACATAACGATATCCACTACACGCCTCAACACTCATTGGACTACACACATCAAAATGTATTACTTCCAACAAGTTGCTTTCTAGTTCCATTTTACTGAAAAATGAGGCTTTCAGTCATCTTGCCCATGTGGTATGATTTGCATGTCTCAAGTGATTCAAAATCAAGTGAGTCCAAACGGTCCATTTGCATGGAGTTTCTTCATGCATATACACCAATAGACATGGTTCGCATGCCTCAAACTTTTCAAAAACGAGTGAGCCCAAAGATCCATCAACATGGAGCTTCTTCATGCGTTTTATACCAATATGACTTACGTGGCAGTGCCACAAGTAGGTGGTACTATCATTACTATCTTTTGGCATGAACATGTGTATCACTACGATCGAGATTCAATAAACCATTCATTTTAGGTGTAAGACCATTGAAGGTATTATTCAAATAAATAGAGTAACCATTATTCTCCTTAAATGAATAACCGTATTGCGATAGACATAATCCAATCATGTCTATGCTCAACGCAAACACCAATCTCGATGGTAGGGGGAGTGTATGATATTTGATCAACCTTGGAAATACTTCCAACACATATCGTCATCTCACCTTTAGCTAGTCTCCATTTATTTCGTAGCTTTTGTTTCGAGTTACTAACATTTAGTAACCGAACCGGTATCTAATACCCTGGTGCTACTAGGAGTACTAGTAAAGTACACATTAACATAATGTATATCCAATATACTTCTATCGACAACCTTCTCATCTACCAAGTATCTAGGGTAATTCTGCTCCAGTGGTTGTTCCCCTTATTACAGAAGCACTTAGTCTCGGGTTTGGGTTCAACCTTGGGTTTCTTCACTAGAGCAGCAGCTGATTTGCCGTTTCATGAAGCATCCCCTTTTTGCCCTTGTCCTCCTTGAAACTAGTGGTTTCACCAACCATCAACAATTGATGCTCCTTCTTGATTTCTACTTTTGTGGTGTCAAACATCGTGAATATCTCAAGGATCATCATATATGTCCCTGATACATTATAGTTCATCACGAAGCTCTAGCAGCTTGGTGGTAATGACTTCGGAGAAACATCAATATCTCATCTGGAAGATCAACTCCCACTCGATTCAAATGATTGTTGTACTCAGACAATCTGAGCACAAGCTCAACAATTGAGCTTTTCTCCTTAGTTTGCAGGCTAAGAAAATCGTCAGAGGTCTCATACCTCTTGACGTGGGCACGAGCCTGAAATCCCAATTTCAGCCCTCGAAACATCTCATATGTTTCGCGACGTTTCAAAACGTCTTCGATGCCTCAACTCTAAACCGTTTAACTGAACTATCACGTAGTTATCAAAATGTGTATGTCAGATGTTCGCAACATCTACAGACGACGTTCGAGGTTCAGCACACTGAGCGGTGCATTAAGGACATAAGCCTTCTATGAAGCAATGAGGACAATCCTCAGTTTACGTACCTAGTCCGCATAATTGCTACTACCAACTTTGAACTAAATTTTCTCTAGGAACATATCTGAACAGTAGAACTAAAGCGTGAGCCACGACATAATTTGCGAAGACCTTTTGACTATGTTCAGGATAATTAAGTTCATCTTATGAACTCCCACTCAGATAGACATCCCTCTAGTCATCTAAGTGATTACATGATCCGGGTCAACTAGGTCGTGTCCGATCATCACGTGAGACGGACTAGTCAACATCGGTGAACATCTTCATGTTGATCGTATCTACCATACGACTCATGCTCGACCTTTCGGTCTCTTGTGTTCTGAGGCCATGTCTGTACATGCTAGGCTCGTCAAGTCAACCTAAGTGTTTCGCATGTGTAAATTTGGCTTACACCCGTTGTATGTGAACGTAAGAATCTATCACACCCGATCATCACGTGGTGCTTCGAAACAACGAACTTTCGCAACGGTGCACAGTTAGGGGGAACACTTTCTTGAAATTTTAATGAGGGATCATCTTATTTACTACCGTCGTTCTAAGCAAATAAGATGTATAAACATGATAAACATCACATGCAATCAAATAGTGACATGATATGGCCAATATCATATTGCTCCTTTTGATCTCCATCTTCGGGGCTCCATGATCATCATCGTCACCGGCATGACACCATGATCTCCATCATCATGATCTCCATCATCGTGTCTCCATGAAGTTGTCTCGCCAACTATTACTTCTACTACTACAGCTAACGGTTAGCAATAAAGTAAAGTAATTACATGACGTTTATGTTGACACGCAGGTCATAAATAAATTAAGACAACTCCTATGGCTCCTGCCGGTTGTCATACTCATCGACATGCAAGTCGTGATTCCTATTACAAGAACATGATCATCTCATACATCACATATATCATTCATCACATCCTTTGGCCATATCACATCACATAGCATACCCTGCAAAAATAGGTTAGTCGTCCTCTAATTGTTGTTTGCATGTTTTACGTGGCTGCTATGGGTTTCTAACAAGAACGTTTCTTACCTACGCAAAAACCACAATGTGATATGCCAATTGCTATTTACCCTTCATAAGGACCCTTTTCATCGAATCCGATCCGACTAAAGTGGAAGAGACAGACACCCGCTAGCCACCTTATGCAACTAGTGCATGTCAGTCTGTGGAACCAGTCTCACGTAAGAGTACGTGTAAGGTCGGTCCGGGCCGCTTCATCCCACAATGCCGCCGAATCAAGATTGGACTAGTAACGGTAAGCATATTGAACAAAATCAACGCCCACAACTACTTTGTGTTCTACTCGTGCATAGAATCTACGCAATAGACCTGGCTCTGATACCACTGTTGGGGAACGTAGCAGAAATACAAAATTTTCCTACGTGTCACCAAGATCTATCTATGGAGAAACCAGCAACGAGGGGAAGGAGAGTGCATCTACATACCCTTGTAGATCGCTATGCGGAAGAGTTCAAGAGAACGGGGTTGAAGGAGTCGTACTCGTCGTGATCCAAATCACCGGAGATCCTAGTGCCGAACGGACGGCACCTTCGCGTTCAACACACGTACAGCCCGTTGACGTCTCCCATGCCTTGATCCAGCAAGGAGAGAGGGAGAGGTTGAGGAAGACTCCATCCAGCAGCAGCACAATGGCGTGGTGGTGGTGGAGGAGCGTGGTACTCCAGCAGGGCTTCACCAAGCACCGTAAGAGACGAGGAGGGGGAGGGGTAGGGCTGCGCCAAGAAGGAGATTGAATCCGTGTCTCTGGCAGCCCAAAACCTCAAGTATATATAGGGGGAGGGGAGGGGCTGCACCCCCATCTAGGTTTCCACCCCTAGGGGTGGCGGCCAGCCCTAGATCCCATCTAGGGGGGGCCAAGGGGGGGAGAGGGAGGCGCACCACTAGGTGGGCCTTAGGCCCATCTGAGCCTAGGGTTTGCCCCCTTCCACTCTCCCTTGCGCCTTGGGCCTTGGTGGGGGGGCGCACCAGCCCACCTGGGGCTGGTCCCCTCCCACACTTGGCCCATGCAGCCCTCTGGGGCTGGTGGCCCCACTTGGTGGACCCCCGGGACCCTCCCGGTGGTCCCGGTACGTTACCGATAAAACCCGAAACTTTTCCGGTGACCAAAACAGGACTTCCCATATATAAATCTTTACCACCGGACCACTCCGGAACTCCTCGTGACGTCCGGGATCTCATCCGTGACTCCGAAAAACATTCGGTAACCACATACAAACTTCCTTTATAACCCTAGCGTCATCGAACCTTAAGTGTGTAGACCCTACGGGTTCGGGAACCATGCAGACATGACTGAGACGTTCTCCGGTCAATAACCAACAGCGGGATCTGGATACCCATGTTGGTTCCCACATGTTCCATGATGATCTCATCGGATGAACCACGATGTCGAGGATCCGATCAATCCCGTATACAATTCCCTTCGTCTAGCGGTATTGTACTTGCCCGAGATTCGATCGTCGGTATCCTGATACCTTGTTCAATCTCGTTACCAGCAAGTCTCTTTACTCGTTCTCTAACACATCATCCCGTGATCAACTCCTTGGTCACATTGTGCACATTATGATGATGTCCTACCGAGTGGGCCCAGAGACACCTCTCCGTTTACACGGAGTGACAAATCCCAGTCTCGATTCGTGCCAACCCAACGGACACTTTTGGAGATACCTGTAGTGTACCTTTATAGCCACCCAGTTACGTTGTGACGTTTGGCACACCTAAAGTATTCCTACGGTATCCGGGAGTTGCACAATCTCATGGTCTAAGGAAATGATACTTGACATTAGAAAAGCTTTAGCATACGAACTACACGATCTTTGTGCTAGGCTTAGAATTGGGTATTGTCCATCACATCATTCTCCCAATGATGTGATCCCGTTATCAATGACATCCAATGTCCATGGTCAGGAAACCGTAACCATCTATTGATCAACGAGCTAGTCAACTAGAGGCTTACTAGGGACATGGTGTTGTCTATGTATCCACACATGTATCTGAGTTTCCTATCAATACAATTCTAGCATGGATAATAAACGATTATCATGAACAAGGAAATATAATAATAATCAATTTATTATTGCCTCTAGGGCATATTTCCAACAGGAAGAAACATCATAGGATCCAAATATAATAGAAAAGCTCGCGATACATCAAGATCGTATCACCTCAAGAACACGAGAGAGAGAGAGAGAGAGAGAGATCAAACACATAGCTACTGGTACATACCCTCAGCCCCGAGGGAGAACTACTCCCTCCTCGTCATGGAGAGCACCGGGATGATGAAGATGGCCACCGGAGAAGGATTCCCCCTCCGGCAGGGTGCCGGAATGGGTCTAGATTGGCTTTCGGTGGCTATGGAGGCTTCTGGCGGCGGAACTCCCGATCTATTGTGCTCACATATGTTTTTAGGGTATATGGAGATATATAGGCGGAAGAAGTATGTCAGGGGGCACGAGGGGCTCACGAGGGTGGAGGGCGCGCCCAGGGGGGTGGGCGCGCCCCCCTGCCTCGTGACCTCCTCGCAGATCCCCCAACGTGCACTCCAAGTCTTCTAGGCTTCTTTTCTTCCAAAAATGAGTTCCGTGAAGTTTCAGGTCAATTGGACTCCGTTTGATTTTCCTTTTCTTCGAAACCCTAAATTAGGGTAAAAAACAGAAACTGGCACTGGGCTCTGGGTTAATAGGTTAGTCCCAAAAATGATATAAAAGTGTATAATAAAGCCCATAAACATTCAAAACAGTAGATAATATAACATGGAGCAATCAAAAATTATAGATACGTTGGAGACGTATCATACTACCGCTCCCCCTTACGGGCAGGAAACCCCTAGCCTGGGAAGAGCGCGGATAAAAATACATCCGTGCCTACTTCCGCTGGTAAACGGATGAAGCAAAAATCCGACACAATACTACCACAGAGGAGCGGTACTACCGCCTGGCAGCTGAACCAGGCCGCGCACAGTACTACCGCGGTGGCGCGGATGTAAAAAATTACATCCACCCCTACTACTGCGAAGGAGCGATACTTGGCCTGGGGGCCATGGTACTACGGCTCCAGAGGAGCGGTACTACCGTGGGCACCTGCGGTACTACCGCACCGTAGTACGGTACTACTGTGGGTGCCTGTGGTACTACCGCTCACCAGGGAGCAGTACTACCGCAAGCCCATCAACAGTAGCCAGGACAAGGCAAAGAGAGGATAAACGGAGAAAGCTCTGAAGTGCAGGGGAAAGGAGGGGACAAGGAAGAAAAAACGTGTACGTGATGATTCCACCCAAACCTTTCTGACGCGGACCCCCTCTTAATAGTACGACTTTCCTACGACTCAAATCCACCAAAAAGAAACGTAGAAAAAACGCCATCTTCAATAGTCTTCGAGGGGCACCAAACCGTCTTGTGCCTAGCGATGAAACGTCTAGGAAACTCAAGGCACATGATTAGTCCGCAAAAGCATTGTCATCAATCACCAAAACACCTTAGGGATAAATATGCCCTTACACCATATACCCTAAAAACTTTGAGGAGCATACTAGATGGGGAGTTCCACCGCCAAAAGCCTCCGTAGCCACCAGAAACCAATCTAGACCCGTTCTGGCACCCTGCCGGAGGGGGGGAATCCCTCTCCGGTGGCCATCTTCATCATCCCGGCACTCTCCATGACGAGGAGGGAGTAGTTCTCCCTCGAGGCTGAGGGTATGTACCAGTAGCTATGTGTTTGATCTCGATCTCTCTCTCTCGTGTTCTTGAGGTGGTACGATCTTGATGTATCGCGAGCTTTGCTATTATAGTTGGATCTTATGATGTTTCTCCCCCTCTACTCTCTTGTAATGGATTGAGTTTTCCCTTTGAAGTTATCTTATCAGATTGAGTCTTTAAGGATTTTAGAACACTTGATGTATGTCTTGCGTGGGATATCCGTGGTGACAATGGGGTATTCTATTGATCCACTTGATGTATGTTTTGGTGATCAACTTGCGGGTTCCGCCCATGAACCTATGCATAGGGGTTGGCACACGTTTTCGTCTTGACTCTCTGGTAGAAACTTTGGGGCACTCTTTGAAGTACATTGTGTTGGTTTGAATAGATGAATCTGAGATTATGTGATGCATATCGTATAATCATACCCACGGATACTTGAGGTGATATTGGAGTATCTAGGTGACATTAGGGTTTTGGTTGATTTGTATCTTAAGGTGTTATTCTAGTACGAACTCTATGATAGATTGAACGGGAAGAATAGCTTCATGTTATTTTACTACGGACTCTTGAATAGATCGATCAGAAAGGATAACTTTGAGGTGGTTTCTTACCTACCATAATCTCTTTGTTTGTTCTCCGCTATTAGTGACTTTGGAGTGACTCTTTGTTGCATGTTGAGGGATAGTTATATGATCCAATTATGTTATTATTGTTGAGGGAACTTGCACTAGTGAAAGTATGAACCCTAGGCCTTGTTTCAACGCATTGTAATACCGTTTGTGCTCACTTTTATCATTAGTTACCTTGCTGTTTTTATATTTTCAGATTACAAAAACCTTTATCTACCATCCATATACCACTTGTATCACCATCTCTTCGCCAAACTAGTGCACCGATACAATTTACCGTTGTATTGGGTGTGTTGGGGACACAAGAGACTCTTTGTTATTTGGTTGCAGGGTTGCTTGAGAGAGACCATCTTCATCCTACGCCTCCTACGGATTGATAAACCTTAGGTCATCCACTTGAGGGAAATTTTCTACTGTCCTACAAACCTCTGCACTTGGAGGCCCAACAATGTCTACAAGAAAGTTGTGTAGTAGACATCATGCGCGCCCTACCCCCCTGGGCGCACCCCCTGCCTCGTGGGCACCTCGTGTGCTCTCCGGACTCCATTTTCTTGCACGATACATCTTTTGGTCGATAAAAATTCATTATATAATCTCCCGAAGGTTTTGACCACCGTACCACGCAAATATCCTCTGTTTTGTTTCGAGATGTTTCTGCTGCAGATTTACAGCAAGATGTCGTCTCAAGACTCCGACGGAGAAAGCTATGTCTCACATCTCATTGCCGATCCGAAGACCTATGGGGACCTATCTCCTTGTGGTCGAACTACGGATGATGAGGAGGATGCTCACTTGAGGATGATCAAAGATTCAAGTTCGGAGGAGGAGGATGTCCCCCTACCTCAACCTGGGGATATGCATGTGAAGTTCAAGAAGTCTAGTCTCCCTAAGAGGGCTAAACTGTCTAACAATCGATCTATTCCTTCTCGTTTTTAGCAAAAAAGCAAATGAGATTTATGTGACAAGATCTTGAAGCTGGAATCAGAGGTCGATGATTTAAAGGAGGAGATCGCTCTTCTAAATTACAACATGACAAAGCTGAAGGCACAATTGTCATCATCATCACCATCACCAGCAAATAAGAACTGAGTATCTGGTATGGGCACTCCCCTTGGCAACTGCCAAGCTTGGAGGAGGTGCCCCGGTATCGTATCACCATCACACTTTTATCTTTACCGTTTTCCTTAGTTCGATCCTTTTGGTTATATCTTGATCTAGTAGAATAAAGTTTTAGTATGATCTAGTTTTGAGTTTTGCTTTATGATCCTTCTATGTAATCGAGTCTGTGAGCATTATAAAATAAAGATTAGTGTTGAGTTAAGGGCTTTGCCATCTTGCTATGATCTTGAGGGAATAAAAATAAAAGAGAAGAGAAAGAATAAAAAGAATTAAAGAGATCATATGGATCTTATGGAGAGTAATGACTTCACATATAAAGAGTATGATGAATAAAAATCGTTGAGAGTTAACAAACATAGTTTTGGTCATCGTTGCAATTAATAGGAAGTAATAAAGAAAGAGAGGTCTTCACATATAAATATACTATCGTGGACATCTTTTATGATTGTGAGCACTCATTAAAATATGACATGCTAAAGAGTTGATGTTGGAGAAGGAAGACAATGTAATGGGATATGTTTTCTTACATCCGAAATAAAATATATTGTCATGGATCATCCAACATGTTGAGCTTGCCTTTCCCTCTCATGCTAGCCAAATTCTTTGCACCAAGTAGAGATACTACTTGTGCTTCCAAATATCCTTAAACCCAGGTTTGCCATGAGAGTCCACCATATCTACCTATGGATTGAGTAAGATCCTTCAAGTAAATTGTCATTGTTGCAAGTAATAAAAATTGCTCTCTAAATATGTATGATTTATTAGTGCGGATAAAATAAGTTTTATACGATCTTGTGATGTGGAAGAAATAAAAGTGACGGACTGCATAATAAAGGTCCATATCACAAGTGGAAATATAAAGTGACGTTCTTTTGCATTAAGATTTCATGCATCCAACCATAAAAGCACATGACAACCTCTGCTTCCCTTTGCGAAGGGCCTGTCTTTTATTCTTGTCTTATACTTCATACAAGAGTCATGGTGATCTTCACCTTTCCTTTTTACATTTTATCCTTTGGCAAGCACAATGTGTTGGAAAGATCCTGATATATATAGCTAATTGGATGTGAGTTTTCATGAACTATTATTGTTGACATTACCCTTGAGGTAAAAGGTTGGGAGGCAAAACTATAAGCCCCTATCTTTCTATGTGTCCGATTAAAACTTCATACCCATAAGTATTGCGTGAGTGTTAGCAATTGTGAAATACTAAATGATAGTTGAGTATGTGGACTTGCTGAAAAGCTCTTATATTGACTTTTTCCGATGTTATGATAAATTGCAATTGCTTCAATGACTGAGATTATAGTTTGTTAGTTTTCCATGAAGTTTATGATTCATACTTGAAATTGTGGATGAATTGTTACTTTAGCATAAGAGATCATATGACGATATATATATATATATATAGAGAGAGTGACACTATTCTAATCCCGGGATCAGAATAACTATTTGGATCACGGGGCCCTATATAGGTAGCGATGGGATGTTTCCTCATATCCTCCCGAACCTGCGGAGAGAAAAAAGGCCACGCCCACATCCACTCGTCCACCACCTCCTCCCCGATCCCCAACCTGCCCTTCCCCGATCCAGCGCCATGGAGCGCTCGCTTCTCTCCACAACTACTGGTGGCCCCTGGTGCCGGTGCACCTCCCGTCACCGGCCACCCTGGCCCCGTCGTCGCCGCCGCCCACCCCGACAGGCCTTCCGTCGCCGGCCGCTCAGCCCCACCGCCACCCTGACCCCAGCGCACCTCTCGCCGCTAGCCGCTCGGCCCCGTCGCCGGCCCCAACCCCAACGCGCCTCCCACAGCCGGCCGCTCGGCCCCATCGCGCCCCGACCCCAGCGCGCCTTCCACAGCCGGTCGATCAGTCCCATCGCCGCCCCCGACCCCAGTGCGGCTCCCTTCGCCGGCTGCTCAGTCCAGGCACGCCTTCCGCCACCGACCCACCCGGCCCGACGCACCCCAAGCCGCTGGACCTCCACCGGCCACCGCAACCGACGACCGCCGTCGCGCCCACAGCAGTTGCCCCAGCTACCGGACATCCTCACCCCGCAACCCCCTCCATCCTCCTCTCGTATATTTTCCCGCTGCTGCCTACCTCCCGCCCGACACTGCTTCCTGAACTTCCTACTGCATACCAGTTTCCTTCATCGAGACTCCTCCTATCGATGGTGAGCATCCTTCTCCCATGCCTATACCGACTGAAAAGCTGCTCCGTTCAATTATCCTCTCAACTTTTAATTACTTATGGTGCTTTCAGCCGTAATTAGTCATTTTTTTATTCGATGTATTTTCCAGTAGGAAACAGATTTACTTTTTACATTTAAATGTTTACATGCTCATTCATATGCTCAAATATGCCACTGCCTTGGAGTATTTCTTATTAAACCCATATTGATTTAATTCAGAAATCTCTTATATCATGCTACACTAAAGCATTTTTGTCTTGAAAAGTATGCCTCCAACTGCTTTCGTTTATATGCCACAAAAGGAAATTAGTATGGCTGCACACGGTTGACTATTCTTGACCATTTTCTACAGTAATTAGCATTGCTGCAGTTCACTGTGTTGATTTCAGCAGGCCAAATTGATTGATGCTAGTGCAACCCATCTTCCAGTGTCATGGCTAGTTGTCGTGTGTGTGCACACATCCTAAAAACATCTTAATTTCTGGTTAATATGACGCCACTACCTAATCAGTTGATTATTAGGTGTATCATCATTTCTGGAAAAAAAAGCAGCGGATGGATAGGCTCGATGTGTGTGTTCAGCCGTCATCACACACACTCAAACGTCGACAGCATGTACAACACCATCGGTGAGCTGAAGCACATCGTAGCCGTGGATATTTACCAAGGCAAGGTGATTGGGAGCTCTCTGCTTCCAAACCAATACCATTCGCTTGTACCATGTGATCACCTTCTTGTTATCTTTCAGTTTTGCAAATATCTTGGAGACTTTGTGTTATTGTGGATATATCAAGCACCTTCTTGTTATGCTTCAGTTATTATTTTCACACATAATTTTGATTCTAGATTAGTACAAATGGCACATTCTCTTATTTTGAAATAATGTTTGTGCACACATGAACTAAATCATAGAACAACATGTATACATTATTTTGAAAATCATGTATGTTTATGGCATTTCAAACATGTTGTGGCTGGAGCCTTCCATATTTCGTTTATGATCAAAAGTTTGTGTCTCCAGGATCCTCCGTGCCGCTCTGCTGCTCGCTACCCACATGAACAGTGGGACAAAGAAGTTCACCACATGGCAGGGGAGAAGGTCACACATGAGGTGCAAGGGACATGTGTGCCGCCATTCAGAAAGATGGTTTGAGTTCAGGAAGATGGTCGTCCTTCGTGAGAATCAGTGTTGCTGCGATGCAGTGTTGCTTCTTGTGAGGCCACTTCCAGCCAATGTCCTCCTCTGTCGGGGCATCCTACTCTTCCACGACGTTAAACTTCTGTGTCCATCCAGCAAAAAAATCTCTATTCTATAGTTATTATGCATCTACTACAGAAAAATGGATTGGCCGTAGAAGTTCAGAAATAGTTGTAAAGGAACAACTATAGCTCTCTATGCACATGTTGTGTTTGGAGAGGCATGGTTTTTATTTTGATTTTGAGCTGGATATACGAGGTGTATGATGAAGGTCAAACAGTGAAATGAAGTCGATTTGTACATGTGAAATTCAGTGAGGCATAAGAAGGGAATCTGACCGTTAGTTTATTTGGCCCCCATTTGTACATCATGTTGTCTACTTTCTTGTTTTGTACTTTTTCCTGAAGTTTAACAGTATGAGTTGATACAAAAAAATTGTGTTTTTAGTATGTTGGTTTCGATTAATAAAACTACAAAATACAGGGAAGCCCCAAGATTTTACCGTTATTAAAATACTCAAATGTCCCTTAGTATTGAAGAATCAACCATGAAGTTCAAATTGAAAAACAATATTAAGAAATAAAACCAGGAAGTCCATATTAAAAAGATGGAGAAGTTCGATGATTATAGAAAACTTAGATTTTGCTCGTTATTAAAGAATGAAAACAAGAAGTTCAAAAATAAAATAACAAGAAGTTCAACTTTTAAAAATAGAGTGCTTCAAAATTTCATAAAAAATATTAAGAATAAAACCAGGAAGTCCAAATTAAAAAGATGGAGAAGTTCGATGATTATAGAAAACTCAGATTTTCCTCGTTATTAAATAATGGAAACAAGAAGTTCAAAAATTAAATAACAAGAAGTTCAACTTTTAAAAATAGAGCGCTTCAAAATTTCATAAAAAAGATTAAGAAATAAAACCGGGAAGTCCAAATTAAAAAGATGGAGAAGTTTGATGATCATAGAAAACTCAGATTTTCCTCATTATTAAAGAATGGAAACAAAAGTTCAACTTTTAAAAATAGAGCGCTTCAAAATTTCATAAAAAAGATTAAGAAATAAAACCAGGAAGTCCATATTAAAAAGATGCAGAAGTTCGATGATTATAGAAAACTCAAATTTCCCTCGTTATGAAACAATGGAAGCAAGAAGTTCAAAATAAAATAACAAGAAGTTCAACTTTAAAAAATGGAGCGCTTCAAAATTCACAAAAAAAGGATTAATAAATTCATATTAATATTTATAAAAAACTTAGATATTTTCACGTAACCGAGAGAAGTTTAGGTTGATAAACTATCAGAAGTTCACGTTCTACACGGTGTGCATTTTGTATTAAAAAGGAATAAAAATGCAAAGGCTAAATTTGTTGTCATTATAAGTTCAAGTACTCCGTCGGAGAAAGTTAAAAAAATTATTGTGAGAGAGGTTTGTACAACAAGAATATCATTTGTGTAACACTGATGAATGGATGAGAAAATTACAAACGAAAATACGTCACAGAAGTCCAACGTGAAAACAGTATGAAGTTCAACTACTACGCTGAATGAATTTCAGATGAAAAACTTTTAAAATCATCACGAGTATGAAAAAACGATCAACACGGGAAAGTTATGTGCTTATAGCAGTTTTCCACTGGTATATCACTTGCTCAATTCCGGTGAGTGGATGGAGTTACAAGCAGTGGATGGAGAGCTGAGAGCAAAAAAATCCCGTGAAAAACAGAGTGAAGTTCAAGCACACACGCTGAGAAGTTCAGGTTCTTCACGCGGTGCATTTTCGAAGAATCTGTTTCGCGATAAAGGCAGAACGCATGATCCCGCCATTTTCGAAATTACTTGAAAACGGCTAGGAATCAGAGAAAACCATCAACATGAAAAAGTTTTGCATTTTCCGTAGCTTTTCAGCGGTATATTATTTGCCCCATTCCGATAAAGTTTGTAGAAATTATGGCGAAAATACATTTTTTGCCATTTTCGAAACTGACTTAAAACCGTAAAGAATTGGGAGAAACAATACATACCAAAAAGTTTTGCATTTGTTCAAGCTTTCCAATGCCATATCATTTGCTGCATTCGGACAAACGGTTAAAAAATTAGCTCGAAAATACGAACTCGGTAGGACTTGGACCATTTTCTAAATTACTCTTAAACCATTCAAAATTAGAAAAAACTTTCAAGATGAAAAAGTAGCGCATTTTCATAATATTTCCAACGCCGTATCATATGCCTCCATTGGATTAGCTGTTTAGAAATGACATCGAAAAAACGAACTCGGCTGTTCGGTTTACGAAATTTTACGTTTTTTCAAATAACTCTTTAACCATAGGGAATTAGAGAAAACTTTCAACATGTGGAAGGAGCAGTTTTGCAGCATCTTTCCAACGCCATATTATATGCCTCATTCCGATAATCGGTTTAGAAATGCGATCGAAAATACGATTCATGTTTTTTGTGCGAAGAAAAAATGGTTTTAAAAACTGCTCTTAAACCGCTTATATTTTTCCAAAAATTTAAGTTGGGTCATGATATTGGTGTCCATAGCTTTCCAATGGTATATCGCAAGCCCCATTTGGGCAATGTTGGCGGAAGTTCAACCTAGTTCACACGGAAGTTCAACGTACTACTAGCGGGGCAGGTCAGGTTGTGATCAGAATATTATTCTGATCCCGTGATCAGAATAGTGTTTATATATATATAGCTGTTATAAGAATGATCATGATGCCCTTATGTTCATATTTTATTTTATCGACACCTCCATCTCTAAACATGTTCTCGTATTTTTCGATATCGGTTTCCGCTTGAGGACAAGCAGGGTCTAAGCTTGGGGGAGTTGATACGTCCATTTTGCATCATGCTTTTATATCGATATTTATTGCATTATGGGCTATTATTACACATTATGTCACAATACTTATGTCTATTCTCTCTCATTTTACAAGGTTTACATGAAGAAGGAGAATACCGGCAGCTGGAATTCTGGGCTGGAAAAGGAGCACATATTAGAGACCTATTCTGCACAACTCCAAAAGTCCTGAAACTTCACGGGAGCATGTTTCAGAATATATAAAAAATATTGGGTGAAGGAAGTACCAGAGGGGGGCCACCCACCATCCACGAGGGTGGGGGCACGCCCTACCCCCCTGGCGCGCCCCCTGCCTCGTGGGCCCCCTGGCAGGCCTCCGGTGCCCATCTTCTGCTATATGAGGTATTTCGTCCGAGATAAAATCATAAGCAAGCTTACGGGAAGAAACTCCGCCGCCATGAGGCGGAACCAATCTAGGGCTCCAGCGGAGCTATTCTGCCGGGGAAACTTCCCTCCCGGAGGGGGAAATCATCACCATCGTCATCACCATTGATCCTCTCATCGGGAGGGGGTCAATCTCCATCAACATCTTCACCAGCACCATCTCATCTCAAACCCTAGTTCATCTCTTGTATCCAATCTTTGTCCCAAAACCTCAGATTGGTACCTATGGGTTGCTAGTAGTGTTGATTACTCCTTGTAGTTGATGCTAGTTGGTTTATTTGGTGGAAGATCATATGTTCAGATCCTTTATTCATATTAATACCCCTCTGATTATGAACATGAATATGGTTTGTGAGTAGTTACGTTTGTTCCTGAGGACATGGGAGAAGTCTTTCTATAAGTAGTCATGTGAATTTGGTATTCGTTCGATATTTTGATGAGATGTATGTTGTCTCTCCTCTAGTGGTGTCATGTGAACGTTGACTACATGACACTTCACCATTATTTGGGCCTAGAGGAAGGCATTGGGAAGTAATAAGTAGATGATGGGTTGCCAGAGTGACAGAAGCTTAAACCCTAGTTTATGAGTTGCTTCGTAAGGGGCTGATTTGGATCCATATGTTTCATGCTATGGTTAGGTTTACCTTAATACTTCTTTTGTAGTTGCGGATGCTCGCAATAGGGGTTAATCATAAGTGGGATGCTTGTTCAAGGAAGGGCAGTACCCAAGCACCGGTCCACCCACATATCAAATTATCAAAGTACCAAACACGAATCATATGAACGTGATGAAAATTAGCTTGACGATAATTCACATGTGTCCTCGGGAGCGCTTTCCTTTATATAAGAGTTTGTCCAGGCTTGTCCTTTGCTACAAAAAGGATTGGGCCATCTTGCTGCACCTTATTTACTTTTATTGCTTGTTACCCGTTACCAATTACCTTATCACAAAACTATCTGTTACCGATAATTTCAGTGCTTGCAGAGAATACCTTACTGAAAACTGCTTATCATTTCCTTCTGCTCCTCGTTGGGTTCGACACTCTTACTTATCGAAAGGACTAAGATAGATCCCCTATACTTGTGGGTCATCAGATCATAACACATAGTAGGTGACTATTGACTTGCAAGATAGGATCAAGAACTCACATATATTCATGAAAACATAATAGGTTCAGATCTGAAATCATGGCACTCGGGCCCTAGTGACAAGCATTAAGCATAGCAAAGTCATAGCAACATCAATCTCAGAACATAATGATACTAGGGATCAAACCCTAACAAAACTAACTTGATTACATGATAAATCTCATCCAACCCATCACCGTCCAGCAAGCCTATGATGGAATTACTCACGCACGGCGGTGAGCGTCATGAAATTGGTGATGGAGGAAGGTTGATGATGATGATGGCGACGGGTTCCCCTCTGCGGAGCCCCGAACAGACTCCAGATCAGCCCTCCTGAGAGAGATTAGGGCTTGGCGGCGGCTCCATATCGTAAAACGCGATGAATCCTTCTCTTTGGTTTTTCCTCGAACGTGAATATATAGAGTTGGAGTTGACGTCGGTGGAGCCTTAGGGGGCCCACAAGACAGGGGGCGCGCCCCCCGCCCTTGTGGATAGGGTGTGGGCCCCCTGGTGTTGATTCTTTTGCCAGTATTTTTTATAAATTCCAAAAATATTCTCCATGAAGTTTCAGGTCATTCCGAGAACTTTTATTTCTGCACAAAAATAACACCATGGCAATTCTGCTAAAAACAGCGTCAGTCCGTGTTAGTTCCATTCAAATCATGCAAGTTAGAGTCCAAAACAAAGGCAAAAGTGTTTGGAAAAGTAGATACGATGGAGACATATCAACTCCCCCAAGCTTAAACCTTTGCTTGTCCTCAAGAAATTCAGTTGACAAACTGAAAGTGGTAAAGAGAAACTTTTACAAACTCTGTTTGCTCTTGTTGTTGTAAATATGTAAAGCCAGGATTCAAGTTTTCAGCAAAGATTATGAACTAACCATATTCACAATAACATTTAGGTCTCATGTTTACTCATATCAATGCATAATCAACTAGCGAGCAATGATAATAAATCTCGGATGACAACACTTTCTCAAAACAATCATAATATGATATAACAAGATGGTATCTCGCTAGCCCTTTCTGAGACCGCAAAACATAAATGCAGAGCACCTCTAAAGATCAAGGACTGACCAGACATTGTAATTCATGGTAAAAGGGATCCAATCACAGTCATACTCAATGTAAATTAATAGTAATGCATGCAAATGACAGTGGTGCTCTCCAACTGGTGCTTTTTAATAAGAGGATGATGACTCAACATAAAAGTAAATAGATAGGCCCTTCGCAGAGGGAAGCGGGAATTTGTAGAGGTGCCAGAGCTCGATTTTTGAAATAGAGATAAATAAAATTTTGAGTGGCATACTTTCATTTTCAACATAACAACCAAGAGATCTTGATATCTTCCATGCTACACACATTATAGGCGGTTCCCAAACAGAATGGTAAAGTTTATACTCCCCCACCACCAACAAACATCAATCCATGGCTTGTCTGAAACAATGGGTGCCTCCAACTAACAACAATCCTAGGGTGGTTTGTTTTCAATTATTTTAATTTAAGCATGGGATTGGGCATCCCAGTTACCAGCCATTTTCTCATGAATGAGGAGCAGAGTCCACTCCTCATGAGAATAGCCCACCTAGCATGGAAGATATAGACAGACCTAGTTGATACATGAGCTATCCGAGCATACAAAACAGAATTTCATTTGAAGGTTTAGAGTTTGGCACATACAAATTTACTTGGAACGACATGTAGATACCGCATATAGGAAGGTATGGTGGACTCATATGGAATAACGTTTGGGGTTTATGGAAGTGGATGCACAAGAAGTATTCCCGCTTAGTACAAGTGAAGGCTAGAAAGAGACTGGGAAGCCACCAACTAGAGAGCGACAACAGTCATGAACATGCATTAAAATTAATCAACACTGAGTGCAAGCCTGAGTAGGATATAATTCACCATGAACATAAATATCGTGGAGGCTGTGTTGATTTTGTTTCAACTACATGTGTGAACATGTGCCAAGTCAAGCCACTCGAATCGTTCAAAGGAGGATACCACCCTATCATACCACATCACAACTATTTTTATAGCATGTTGGCACACAAGGTAAACCATTATAAACTCCTAGCTAATTAAGCATGGCATGAGCAACTATAATCTCTAATTGTCATTGCAAACATGTTTCATTCATAATAGGCTGAATCAGGAACGGTGAACTAATCATGCTTACAAAAACAAGATAGGTTGAGTTCATACCAGCTTCTCTCATCTCAATCAGTCCATCATATATCGTCATTATTGCCTTTCACTTGCACGACCGAACGGTGTGGATAATAATAATAGTGCATGTGCATTGGACTAAGCTGGAATCTGCAAGCATTTAATACAAGGGAGAAGACAAGGTAATATGGGCTCTTGGTTAGATCAACAATAATTCATATGAGAGCCACTCAACATTTTCATCAAGGTCTTCTCCTCTCGACCCCAAAGAAAAGAAAAGAAACAAAACTATTTACACAGGAAAGCTCCCAACAAGCAAAAGAAGAACGAGAAATCTTTGTGGGTTTTCTTTAATTTACTACTACTACAGGCATGGGAAGTAAACTAGCTAAAAGCTACAACTATTTTTTTGGTTTTTCTTAAGGTTTTTCAAACACACAAGAAGAAGGCTTAAAAAGAAAATAAACTAGCATGGATAGTACAATGAAAAAGTATGAGCACTGATAACTAAAATGAGCATGTGAACATGAATGTAATGTCAGTGAGAAATACGTACTCCCCCAAGCTTAGGCTTTTGGCCTAAGTTGGTCTAGGCCATGGCTCAAAGCTACCCTCTCCGGTGTACGGAGGAGTGTCCTTTGGGTGCCACTGGTTGGCGATCTCCTCCGGATCCCACTGATAAACAGACTATCGATAAGGGTCAAGGGATGGCTCCAGCTCAGGCTCTGGAGCTGGTGTCAGGCTCCAGTATGCATAAATGGCCTCCGGCAAAATGAGGTACGTGCCTGAAAAGATGTTAAACAAAAAGGGCGCGGGCAAGGTAATAATCTCACAGTAATTTTTATCAAATATCAATTTATACTTAAGCATCTTCTTCTTATCTTTAACAATTAAATCATGTGCTACCATACTCTTATAATCTAGAAAAATAGGGGGCCACAATTTTTCCTCTTTCTCATAATGCCTAATAGGTATCCTAAAGTGTGCAGCAAGGCGCGAAGCAAATATGCCTCCGAAGATGGGGCCCTTTGTACAATTCAGATTTAATCGTTTAGCAACAATAGCACCTAACTGAAAGTGGTATCATGAAACAAAGCATGGCGCAAAATAACAATATCAGGAGCACTGGGATTTTCACTGTTCCCGCGACCAATTAAACAACTGCTAGCAAATATTGCAAAGTAATGTAGAACATGAAAATGTATGCTAGTAATTCTTGCATCGGAAACTTTCCTCGTTTCTCCTACATCAATCGTATCAATAAACCCCCCCCCCCCCACATCATTACGATGTGGTTTCGCTATGCTGCCCGCAAAGGGTATCTTACAGACCCGACAAAAATCATATAGTGACATCTCCTTAACCTCATCATATAAGTGAAATTCCACTGAAGGTGGCGATTTCTTAGCATGAAAGTAAAATTTTGCACGAAAATATTAGTGAGGAGGAGATACTATTCGTGCTGGTAGCGGAGGAAGTCGATGAGGCCTTCATTCTCAGCCAAATAATAAAAGTCCTCATAAATCCCGGCTACTCTCAAGAACTCATCACAAGGCCATTCGCACGGCCGAACCTCCGCAGTGCGAGGGAGATTATATTTGGGCTTCTTATTCTCTTCACTTTGCTTATCCTTCGAGCTTCGGCTCGAAGAGCCCCTCAACAATCTTTTCATCATTTTCTTTCTCTGAAAAATTTCTGAAATTTTTAGTGACTCAAAATAAAAGTGAACCGAACTTAACAATATTGATAGCAACTACTCCCACAAGTGCCTAGAGGCCATATCATGCATTAAAACTACTTTTGACCACATAAATTTGACATACCAGCTCAAGAACAGGGTCACCTAAGCAGCAAAAATTTGCAATAAATAAAGCACTAGAACAAAAACTAATTGGACCATTGGAGGAGTCACATACCGAAGAACAATCCCCCAAAGTAGTTTGTGAATGGAGCTTTGAGCAAGGAGATCGAAAATGGCAGCAAGATGAGCTAGAACACGGGTTTGAGCTGTGGGATGATTTTTTCTGGAGGAAGACGAAGTGTGTGGGTGTAGGAATAAGTGGAGGGGCCCACGTGGGGTCCACGAGGCAGGGGGCACCCTGGACTCTCGTGGCCAGGTGGTGTGGCCCCCCGATGTGTTCTCAGTGCCAATAATTCTTAAATATTCTAGAAAAAAACATATTTCATTTTCAGGACAATTGGAGAACTTTTATTTTCATGGTACCTTTTTATTGCAAGGATAATTCAGAAAACAGACATAAAATACTACTTTTGCTTTATTTAATCTAAATAACAGAAAGTAAAAGGAGGGTACAAAGAGTTGTGCTTTCTAACTTCATCCATCTCATGCTCATCAAAAGGAATCCACTAACAAGGTTGATCAAGTCTTGTTAACAAACTCTTTCTGAATCGCATGAAACCGAAATTTTTTCGAATAACACTAGGTTACCTTAACGGGGATATGCACATCCCCAACAATAAGAATATCATATTTCTTCTTGACAGTAGGAAGAGGAAATTCAAAACCTCCAATAATAATCGTTGGAATTTTTCCAATAGAATTGATACTGTGGACTTGAGGTTGTTTTCTCGGAAAGTGTATCGTATGGTCATTACCATTAACATGAAAAGTGACATTGCCTTTGTTGCAATCAATAACAGCCCCTGCAGTATTTAAAAAGGGTCTACCAAGGATAATCGACATACTATCGTCCTCGGGAATATCAAGAATAACAGTTTGTTAAAATAGTAATGTTTGCAACCACAACAAGCACATCCTCGCAAATACCGACTGGTATAGCAGTTGATTTATCGGCCATTTGCAAAGATAATTCAGTAGGTGTCAACTTATTCAAATCAAGTCTACGATATAAAGAGAGAGGCATAACACTAACACCGGCTCCAAGATCACATAAAGCAGTTTTAACATAGTTTCTTTTAATGGAGCATGGTATAGTTGGTACTCCTGGGTCTCCTAGTTTCTTGCGTATTCCACCTTTAAAAGTATAATTAGCAACCATGGTGGAAATTTCAGCTTCCGGTATCTTTCTTTTATTTGTAACAATATCTTTCATATACTTAGCATAAGGGTTCATTTTAAGCATATCAGTCAAACGCACACGCAAAAACATAGGTCTAATCATTTCAGCAAAGCGCTCAAAATCCTCATCATCCTTTTTCTTGGATGGTTTAGGAGGAAAAGGAATGGGTTTCTGAACCCATGGTTCTCTTTCTTTACTGTGCTTCCTAGCAATGAAGTCTCTCTTATCATAACATTGATTCTTTGACTGTGGGTTATCAAGATCAATAGTAGGTTCAATCTCTACATCATTGTTATTGCTAGGTTAAGCATCAACATGAACATCATCATTAATATTATCACTAGGTTCATGTTCATTACCAGATTGTGTTTCAGCATCAGAAATAGAAATATCATTGGGATTCTCAGGTGTGTCAACAACAGGTTCCCTAGAAGCATGCAAAGTCCTATCATTTTTCTTTTTCTTCTTCTTAGAAGAACCAGGTTCCTCAATATTAGTTCTCTGAGGATCTTGCTCAATTCTCTTAGGGTGGCCCTCAGGATACAAAGGTTCCTGAGTCATTTTACCACCTCTAGTCACAACTCTAACATCATTCTCATTTTTCTTATTATTTATTTCATTGAGAAAATCATTATAAGCTTTAAGCACTTGTTCTACTTGAGTGGTAACCATAGAAGCACGTTTACTAATAAGTTTAAGCTCACCTTTAACTCTAGACATATAATCACTCAAGTGTTCAATCATATAAGCATTACGTTTCAATTGTCTACCAACATAAGCATTGAAGTTTTCTTGTTTAACAATAAAATTATCAAACTCATCCAAGCATTGGCTAGCAGACTTATTACGAGGAATATCACCTTCATCAAATCTATAAAGAGAATTTACCTTTACTACCTGTGTTAGGTTATCAAGACCATTTATTTCTTCAATAGGTGGTAAATTCTTAACATCTTCACCTTTAATACATTTTTCTTTCATAGATTTCTTTGCCTCTTGCATATCTTCGGGACTGAGAAATAGAATATCCCTTTTCTTCGGAGTTGGCTTAGAAGTTGGTTCAGGAAGTGTCCAATCATTATCATTACTCAACATATTATTCAACAATAATTCAGCTTGATCAACAGTTCTTTCCCTGAAAACACAACCAGCACAACTATCCAGGTGGTCTCTGGAAGCATCGGTTAGTCCATTATAAAAGATATCAAGTATTTCATTTTTCTTGAGAGGACGATCCGGCAAAGCATTAAGTAACCGGAGAAGCCTCCCCCAAGCTTGTGGGAGACTCTCTTCTTCAATTTGCATAAAATTATATATTTCCCTTAAGGCGGCTTGTTTCTTATGAGCGGGGAAATATTTAGCGGAGAAGTAATAAATCATATCCTGGGGACTATGCACACAACTAGGATCAAGAGAATTAAACCATATTTTAGCATCACCCTTTAATGAGAATGGAAATAACTTAAGGATATATTAGTAACAAAATTTTTCCTCTTGAGTAAATAGGGTGGCTATATCATTTAATTTAGTAAGATGTGCCACAACAGTTTCAGATTCATAGCCATAAAAAGGATCATATTCAACCAAAGTAATCAACTTAGGATCGACAGAGAAATCATAATCCTTATCAGAAATACAGATAGGTGAAGTAGCAAAAGCAGGGTCATATTTCATTCTAGCATTCAAAGATTTTTCTTTCAATTTAGCTAACAGTTTCTTAAGATCATATCTATCTTTGCAAGCTAAAAGATCTCTAGCAGTTTCTTCATCCATAACATAACCCTCAGGCACATCAGGCAATTCATATCTAGGGGGAGAATCTTCATCATCACTTTCATCAATATTATCAGTTTCAATAATTTCATTCTCTCTAACCCTAGCAAGTTGTTCATCAAGAAATTCACCTAATGGCACAGTAATATCAAGCATAGAAGTAGTTTCATCATAAGCATCATACATAGCAGAAGTAGCATCATCAATAACATGCGACATATTAGAATCAATAGCAGGTGTAGGTGTCGCAAGTTTACTCAAAACAGAAAGTGAAACAAGTGCAGAGCTAGATGGCAGTTCCTTACCTCCCCTCGTAGTTGAGGGAAAAATCTTGGTTCTTTCATCTTTCAAGTTCCTCATAGTGATCAATAGATATAAATCCCAAGTGACTCAAAGAATAGAGCTATGCTCCCCGGCAACGGCACCATAAAATAGTCTTGATAACCCACAAGTATAGGGGATCGCAACAGTTTTCGAGGGTAGAGTATTCAACCCAAATTTATTGATTCGACACAAGGGGGGCAAAGAATATTCTCAAGTATTAGCAGTTGAGTTGTCAATTCAACCACACCTGGAAAACTTAATATCTACAACAAAGTATTTAATAGCAAAGTAATATGGAAGTAATGGTAACAGTGGCAAAAGTAACAGTAGCAGTTTTGTAGTAATTTTAACAGTGGCAACGGTAAAGTAACTAAGCAAAGATCAATATGTGAAAAGCTCGTAGGCATTAGATCGGTGATGGATAATTATGTCGGATGTGATTCCTCATGCAACAGTTATAACATAGGGTGACACAGAACTAGCTCCAGTTCATCAATGTAATGTAGGCATGTATTCCGAATATAGTCATGCGTGCTTATGGAAAAGAACTTGCATGACATATTTTGTCCTACCCTCCCGTGGCAGCGGGGTCCTATTGGAAACTAAGGGATATTAAGGCCTCCTTTTAATAGAGTACCAGAACAAAGCATTAACACTTAGTGAATACATGAACTCCTCAAACTACGATCATCACCGGGAGTGGTCCCGATTATTGTCACTTCGGGGTTACCGGATCATAACACATAGTAGGTGACTATTGACTTCCAAGATAGGATTAAGAACTCACATATGTTCATGAAAACATAATAGGTTCAGATCTTAAATCATGGCACTCGGGCCCTAGTGACAAGCATTAAGCATAACAAAGTCATAGCAACATCAATCTCAGAACATAATGGATACTAGGGATCAAACCCTAACAAAACTAACTCGATTACATGATAAATCTCATCCAACCCATCACCGTCCAGCAAGCCTACGATGGAATTACTCACGCACAGCGGTGAGCATCATGAAATTGGTGATGGAGGAAGGTTGATGATGACGATGGCGAAGGATTCCCCTCTCCGGAGCCCCGAATGAACTACAGATCAGCCCTCCCGAGAGAGATTAGGGCTTGGCGGCGGCTCCGTATCGTAAAACATGATGAATCCTTCTCTATGATTTTCCCCCAAACGTGAATATATAGAGTTGGAGTTGACATCGGTGGAGCCTCAGGGGGGCCACGAGACAGGGGGCGCGCCCCCACCCTCATGGACAGGGATTGGGCCCCCTGGTGTTGATTCTTTCGCTAGTATTTTTTATAAATTCCAAAAATATTCTCCGTGAAGTTTCAGGTCATTCCGAGAACTTTTATTTCTGCACAAAAATAACACCATGGCAATTCTGTTGAAAACAGCATCAGTCCGGGTTTGTTCCATTCAAATCATGCAAGTTAGAGTCCAAAACAAGGGCAAAAGTATTTTGAAAAGTAGATATGATGGACACGTATCACTTGGGTGGATAATTATTGTATGGTTGTATTAGGTCGCTCCTAATGCATATGTGTTAAGAGTAGGTGCATGTGGCATGGTTTGAGTACAAGGTGGAGCACTGGAAGAGGGTCTGAAATGAATTGAAAAACTGAGATACACCTATGACATGGGAGTATGGGATTGTGGCAGGTAGCGATCAAGTTGCAAGTGGATGTTGGTTGCTCACGATGACCACATAATATCCCACACTATTCCATTCGTGGAACTCACAAGTAGAGGGTTCAAAGATGTGGGATGTCTAAGCTATCCTGTGGTGCCCCATCTAACCCACCTCGTCGCGATGATGCAATAGGGATTAGGGCACACCACTATATAGCTCTACCATTGCCACCTTAGCAATGTCGTCCAGCTCCCCATGGCCGTCTACCTTCGCCATGCCCACCCAAGATCCACCGTAGAGGCTTTTGATTCTCTTACAGGACTAACTCGGACCTACAAGTTAGTAAGTTTTTATTTTGTTATTCACACTGTTAGTTTCCTAATTTCTTTATTTTGTGTTTTGCAGACCGAGAAAGATAGAAAGATGCATCATTAGAGCAAGAGGGGGTGAGAATGAGGTATATACGATGTACTTGAATAAAAAATCATCAAGAGTGTTGTAATGCATGCCTCTATGATGCAAGGATATTTTTTGCTAAAGGATTATTTATTATTTATTTTATGCTAAAAAACTATGTCTAACATGGCATTCTTTTTTGTTTGTTATTAGATTATCCTCAGTTAACCTGAAGAAGCAAGCTTCAAGTTGTGAACAAGCAAAGATAAAATCTTGAATTGCTACAAGCTTCAGCCCATAATTTAGTAGTGTACTACAGACAATTGTAGACTTATAGTAGTTGTTTGTGTTAAGCGTGTGCATTTTGGAGGTGTCATCTCCATGTGTTGATATTTACATAAGAAATGGAGAGATGAAAGTATGTATGTGAAAGTTCAAATGATGGGTGTGTGTGATGCATTCTGCACACCAAGGTTTATCGAACCAGAATGAGGCACCAAGTTAACAACGTTGACAGTACTTGCACACAAACAAACAAATTGCTTGCACCAACAAGAAACAGAATAACACAATAAGTAAGATGACATAATGTAGACAGAAGAAACCTAGCAATAAGATTGACCCCATCGTTTTTTTCCTTACTGGCAACAACACAATGCGTGCCTTAGTCCTTTCTATCACTAGACAAGATCACCGCAAGATTGAACCTACTACTATGCACCACTCCCTCCAAAGATCTTTTTATCAAACTTGGCCAAAGAAGACTCATAGATAGGAAAGCATACATAGCTATAAAATTACATCGTAAAGAAATTTGAAGAGATTCGAATAAATTCAATGAACAGCGTGATCATAAATGCACAATTCATCGGATCAAACAAATACATCACAAGAACTACATCGGATGGATCTCCAAAGAGATCATTGTATTGAAGATCAATATCAAGAGAGAGAGAGAGAGAGAGAGAGAGAACCATCTAGCTACTACTATGGACCCCCGTAGATCCTAACAGAACTACTCACACATCATCATGGAGGCAGCAAGGTTGATGAAGATGGCATCCCCAATGATTCCCCCTCTGGTAGAGTGCCAGAACAGGGCTCCGGATGGGATTGCATCAGAACAGAGGCTTGTGACGGTGATAAAATTGTTCTGCGTCGCTTTTTGAGGGTTTTGAAATATATTTGTATTTATAGGCCAAGAATTAGGGCAAACAGAGTAGCATCGGGCCCATAAGCTACCCGGCATGCCCTACCCCCCAGGGTGTGCCCCCTGGCTTGTGGCCCCCTCATGGGTCTTCTTGTCTCCTCGCGAAGTTTCTAAGGCCTCTTATTGTCCAAAAAAATCATCAAAAAGTTTCGTGGTGTTTGGAGTTACGTAGGTATTGTTTTTCTGTAAAAGCAAAAACAAGAAGAAAACATCAGTTGGCACAGACGCTGGATTAATATGTTAGTCCATAAAAATAATGTAAAATGATATAAAATGATGACCAAAGTATGTAACAATTACAACATAATAGCATTTAACAATCAAAAAATATAGATACGTTTGAGACGTATCAGTATGTTATGTGAATTTTCTCATGTTGATTAGGTGCATCTTTATACATGCTCACTTAGACTGATAGTTCTAGCTGTTACCACCGAGGTAGGTAAAACATTAGTAGTACCTATTTGCAATATTTTGTCAGAAAATACACACTTGCAATACCTCCGCCTACCATGTATGATCTGCACAATCCAGTCACTAATTGTTGTGATATACACATGGAAAATGGAGATCTTGATCCTTGCCCCACCCAGGATTTAATTATACTATTGTATCCATTACTATTCTTTATCAACCACTTGGACGCATTTCATCTTTTGTCATCACCACTAATTCCAACATTGACTCTTCCATGCATGTCCTCTTACTTGTTTTTAGAGCAGCAAAAGGAAATTCTCTAATACTTTTTGTTAGCTTTTGCCACGGAAAAAAACTACGCTATGATCTTTTTCAGACCAATAGTTAACTACATTTACCAACAAAAGATTTAAACATACAGTCAAACCAATGGCATGTAGTATTACTAGTGATTTTCTTGTGAAATACATGATGTATGTGTTAGTCAATGTCCTAGTGTTGATGGTTCTATAGGAAGCTGTAAATGCGAATGCATCTGGGTTATAGTGAGGATGCTACATCTGGATCATCACCCCCAAAAAAAAACTCCTGGTCCTGATGGTTTTATATGCTAGTACATCTGGGTATATAGTGCGCAATACATCTGGGTATGTAGTGAGTACTTGTGTGGAACTAAGTAAAAGGAGTCTTTGTCCTGGTTCCAGTAGCAATTCTACTAGCGAGGACATCTAAGTCTATAGAGTTCTGCACTTCCAATCTCCCAATGATTATTGTTGAACTACTAAAGATTGTTGTTGTCCTCGGTCATGTTCTCGGCATATTATAGTTGCACAAGAAAATGTAAGGAAAATAGCTAGAGCTTGTAAGCATAACTTGTATTATGTTGCTTTTAGCTCATGCCACCTCAATGATTTATGTTATCAAACAAATGCACTTGCTACTATGTTAACTGTTGGTACTTCTTTTATATGCTTTCTTCATGTTGGAACATCTAAAAGTGCTTTGCTTTTTTTCTGTAGTCCATAGATTTGTGCATAACTAATACCACTTACCCGAAGATTGCAACTCACAATGGAGACATCATAGTGCTAACTCCTCACCTATGTATGAAGATATGATCATTCATAAACATGAAAGAAATAGCAATCTAGTAGGGGATTGTACTTCCTGTGTGTTTGAAATTTTATTGTACTCATGTCATTGCGATGGAATTATTTAGATGCAACAACCTTAGATTGATGGTTTAAGTTAGTTGTTATATCCAGATGACAAAAGGAACTATGATACATCAGTAGTACTCCATGGCCAACATCAATTAGGTAGTTATCCTACTAAACACACATATCCCACTTAATGAACAGTGGACATAAAATATTCATTGTTCATTGTTTGCTGTTCACTGTTGAAGTTGTTATTTATATTCCCTTATATCATGATAAATGTTTATTATTCATGCTAGAATTGTATTAACTGGAAACTTAGTACATGTGTGAATACATAGACAAACAGGGTGCCCCTAGTATGCCTCTACTAGACTAGCTCGTTAATCAAAGATGGATAAGTTTCCTAGCCATAGACATGTGTTGTCATTTGATGAACGGGGTCACATCATTAGAGAATGATGTGATGGACAAGACCCATCCGTTATCTTAGCACTATGATCGTTTAGTTTATTGATATTGCTTTCTTCATGACTTATAAATGTTCCTATGACTATGAGATTATGCAACTCCCAAATACCGGAGGAACACTTAGTGTGCTATCAAACGTCACAACGTAACTGGGTGATTATAAAGATGCTCTATAGGTGTCTCTGATGGTGTTTGTTGAGTTGGCATAGATCGAGATTAGGATTTGTCACTCTGATTTTCGGAGAGGTATCTCTGGGCCCTCTCGGTAATGCACATTACTATAAGCCTTGCAGGCAATGTGACTAATGAGTTAGTTGTGGGATGATGCATTACGTAACAAGTAAAGAGACTTGCCGGTAACGAGATTGAACTAGGTATGGTGATACCGATGATCGAATCTCGGGCAAGTAACATACCGATGACAAAGGGAACAACGTATGTTGTTATGCAGTTTGACCGATAAAAGATCTTCGTAGAATATGTAGGAGCCAATATGGACATCCAGGTTCCGCTATTGGTTATTGACCGGAGATGTGTCTCGGTCATATCTACATAGTTCTTGAACCCGTAGGGTCCGCACGCTTAACGTTCGATGACGATTTGTATTATGAGTTATGTGCTTTGATGTACCAAAGGTTGTTCGGGGTCCCGAATGAGATCGCGGACATGATGAGCAGTCTCAAAATGATCGAGACATACAGATTGACATATTGGACCATGTTATTCGGACACCAGAAGTGTTCCGGATGGTTTCGGGTAAAACCGGAGTGCCGGAGGGGTTACCGAAACCCCGAGTGAACTAATGGGCCACCATGGGCCTTATTGGAGAGAGAGGAGGGGAGCCAGGGCAGCCCCCCCCCCCTTGCAGTCCGAATTGGACAAGGGAAGGGGCGGCGCCCTCCTTTCCTTCTCCCTCTCCCCCTCTCTTTCCTTCCCCCTCTCTCCCTCTTGGTGGAATCCTACTAGGACTTGGAGTCCGAGTAGGACTCCCCTCCTTGGGTGCGCCCCCTAGGGCCGGCCAGCCTCCTCCTCCCCTATATATACGGGGGAGGGGGCACCCCATATACACACAAGTTGATCTTTAGCCGTGTGCGGTGCCCCCTCCACAGTTTTACACCTCGGTCATATTGTCGTAGTGCTTAGGTGAAGCCCTGTGCCGGTAACTTCATCATCACCGTCAACATGACGTCGTGCTGACGAAACTCTCCCTCGACCTCAACTAGATCAAGAGTTCGAGGGAGGTCTCTGAGCTGAAGTGTGCAGATCGCGGAGGTGTCGTGCGTTCGGTACTTGATCGGTTGGATCGCGAAGAAGTTTGACTACATCAACTGTGTTACTAAACGCTTCCGCTTTTGGTCTACGATGGTACGTGGGCACACTCTGCCCGCTCGTTTCTATGATTCCCCTAGATAGATCTTGCGTGATCATAGGAATTTTTTGAAATACTATGTTCCCCAACACACCCTTCCCTCTACAGCTCTATCATGACAACATTGGCTTTGGTGAGAAGGCTATAGTGGTCGCTCTTAACCACCACCTCAACATGGCACAAGGTCTTGGGTTTGTTGGGATGCCAATGGAGCACACGATGCTATAGATTAAGACCTAGCTAAGAAAACACTACTACGTGTAGTGCAAAGGGTCTCTGGTGGTGTCCGCATGCATGCATGATGATGTACATTTTGTGGTATTTGGGCATGGAAACTCTTGATGGCCTGTATATTTTTGTTGAGTTGGTAGATATTAACCCCTCACATGGTGATGGTGAAGTTGTGGTGGTAGGATTCCACCATCTTTTTTATGGTAGTATCATGACACCATAGTAGGTAGGATGAACTTGTGATGACTTAGTATATGAATCATGAATGCTTATGTTGCTTCTGTCCCATAGGTTGTGGTACTTGTCTAGCTTGTTGAGATTTTGTTCTTCTATCTTGCTAGATGAAGTGGTATGTGGCGTACCCAGGGAGGGTTCCAGGAGCCTATGGTTCATGATAGACATGCCATGAACAAGTGAATGGATACAAGAACAGTCGCTATAAAGGATTTAAGACTAGGGAGGAGGCAGATGGCGATTACTACAGGTTTGTTCTCAGGTATGTTCTTAAAGAGAAGAGTAGTCATGAAGAGGCAAGGGTGTATGTCATGTCGGGTTCAATAGGCTGAAGAACATGATATTCGTCGTCTAGTTCGTCATCATTGTCGTATCAGTGTTACATGTGATCGTATTTGACATGAAATGACAACGATGATAAGGATGATACTTATAAGCTCGCCATATTGACGTACAAGATAATAACATTGAGCTAAATGTGTACAACCGAACACATCGAACCGCTTCAGGCCAACCCAAAATCCCGAAACGCGGGAACCAAACATTGAGGCTTTGTTGCTTCCCTAATACAGCCTTCTGCTTTGTGGGCAACCAAACATATCCCAGATGCTCACCGCCCGTGGCCTCGCCGCAACCCCCCATGTCGCCGGCGGCCTCGCCGGAGTCCTGCTTCCCCTCACCCCCGCTCACGCCCGCGCCGGCTGAGGCTCCCTCCTCCCCCGTCCCCCCCCCCCCCCCCCCCCCCCCCGCCCCCTTCCCGGTACCCCGTTGGGCGGACTTGGCCGAGCTGGACGATGAGGCCCTCGGCCGGCCGGTGGTCCGTGGAGCGCCCCCGACCCGGCCTGCCTTGCCTCGCGGGGCGAGTGAGCTGTCGGCCCGGCGCGGCACCTGTGTGGACCTCCCGCAGGCGCGCCGGTCGGCTGAATTTACCCCGATGGCTCCGCTCCGGCAAAAGCCCTCCCGAGGATCCCGGACTCCTCGCCGCCGCCGCGCTCCGGCGTGGGGCGTCGCTGGGCGGTCCGACCTGGGAGGTGCCTGTGTCTCGTGGCGTTCCTCGCCAGCGTCTCCCTCAGCCCGGGCGGCCGGCCATTCCCCCCATAGTTCGGACGCTCCTCCGGCGGGATCCCAGCCGCTCCACTGTGTCTCCCCCTTACGTCCCTTTATTGTGGCGTTTGGGTCATATTCCCTCTGGTTCTCTCCCCGGCTCTCCCCACGACGGCCCTGGTCTGTCCTACCTTCGACGCCGGCACCGGCTGCGGCGGGGGCGGCGGCGATGAGGGAAACCCTCGCACCCAACCCCCTGCCTCGCTGGCTGGGCCGCGCACAGGTGGGCCGACCTCGACCTGGGCCTGGCTCCTTGCCACGGTCCTGGCCCTCCCCACGCCGGGACATCCTCGTGGGCCCCCCTCTAGGGACGGCCTGCCCTAGCGGTTCGGCCATTTGGCTCCAGGCCGGCCTCCCCCGACCCCCAACCCCGTCTGTTCCCACCCCAGAAACCCTACCCGCCATCGCCCGCCCCCCCAACACCGCCGCCGCCCCTCCCCCCTCCCCGCTCGTGGCTCAGCCCATGACGCGCACATGGGATGATGGGGGCGCGCGCCCCGGTGGGCGGACGACTCCCGCGACCATGGCCGCTCCTTACCCGACGCCGTTCGTCGTGAAGCCGACCTCCGTCGCCAGCTATCTTCGCATGATGGCCGACGGTCTCCGCCTCACTCTGATCGTCGCTCCCCCTGCAGACCGCCGGCCTTCCCCTCGTCACTCTCCGACCTGGGCTGACCGCCGGTCCCGCTCGCCCCTGCCGGCCTCCGAGTGGAGGAGCCAGCGCCGCCACTCCCCCTCGCCCTCCCGCCGGCACGACGGCGACCGCTCTCCCTCGCGGCGGCCGCTCCCGCTCTCCAGCTCGCCCTCACCCCACTCCTCCCAGCACCATCACGCACGGCTACCAACCGCCCCGAAGCGAGCCGAGCTTCCCGCCAGGCGCGGCCGATGCGGGCCGGGGCAAGCAGGGCCCCAAACGCAAGAAGAAGCGGGGGTTAGGCCATGGCAACGGCCCGGCCGTGACCGCTTCTCATCCTCGTGACCCGGCGGCTTCCGCCTCGACTGCCCTGCTTCCTGATGACCAAGCCACCAGCCTCGTCAAGTGCTTCAACTGTGGCACCATGGGACACTCTCAGGTGACTTGCACACGGTCGCAGTGCTACTTCGTGTGTTCCGACCCCGATCACCCGGCTGCTCTTTGCCCTGGCCGGCCGGTGTCAGAGGAGCTGATGATGTACGAGCATGGGATCGAGGGCCTCGGCTTCTTCCACATCGAGGTTTCAGATATCCTCCCGCACTCGCCCTCGCTCCTTGCGATCGTTGCCGTGAAGGATGGGGTGGAATCTCCCGAGATGATTGAGGAAGAGCTTAACCACCTCTACCACTGCACCTGGGACTGGCAGATCACCCTGCTGACGGGCAACCAGTTCTCGGTGGTGTCCCCCGACGCCGTGAGCCACGGCTACGGCACCCGCAACGGTGACATCACCCTTGCGCTCAACAAGCTCGTGGTCGACATCTCGGTGCCTGTCCGGGACCCTCTTGCGGTGGCCGTCCTGGACATGGCATGGATCCTCATAGGTGGCCGCCCGACATTGCGCGCTCGGAGCGGGTCATCCGCAACATGTCCCGCATCCTCGGAAAGGTGGTGGTGGTGGACGAGTTGTACCTCCGTAAGGAGGAGGAGGTGCGAGTCAAGGTTAAGGCCCTTGACTCATCCAAGCTCCGTGCCACCGTCCGGGTCTTCTTCAACGATCAGGGCTTCGACCTCTGGATCTCCCCCGAACCTCCCAACCACATCGGTCGCCCCTGCATCCCCGACGACAGCATCCTGGGGGGCGGCCTTGGCGGTGGGGAGGGCCACCGCAGCGACTGTGGCCCTCGTCACTCCCACCACTCCGGATCTGAGGAGGATGACGAGGAGTATGAGGACAGCCCTCACCGTGGGCCTGGCAGGGGGTGGCGCTGGGGACGGACGTCAGCGCTGCTCGGAGCCACTGCCTACCTCTGATGGCAGCGACACTTCTAATACGAGCCTCCAGGTCTGCCCGGCCTCGTCCCCACGCTCCCCAGTCGGCGCCCCTCTCGACTTCTCCACCGGGCCCTCGGTGGGGGTGGCCTCGGAGCCGCCTGCCCTGGCCCCTTCGGTGGCTCCTGCACCGGCTGCGGCGGAGGGGGGGCCTGGGACCCTCCCTCCCCCCCTCCCCCCGCCCTCCTCGCTGGGCACGTCGGTCCTGATAACGCCCCCTGCTGAGGCTGATTCCCTTCCTCCTGTTTGGTCATCATCGACGACCCTGGCTATGCTCGCAGCGGGAGGGGAATCCTCATCCTGGACCCTCACCCCGCGATCCCCCGCTCCACGCCGGACTAGGTGGTGTCTAGGTCCGACGGGCCCCCGGCCCAGGCCGCGCAGGCGCTTCTCCGCCCGGCCCGCCTCTCCACCCGCCTCGGCCTCGCAGGCGCTGATCTCCGCCCGACCCGCCTCTACGCCCGCCTCGTCTCCGTGCTCCCTGGGCCTTGCCCGTGGCGAGGGGTCGGCAGTGGTGACCACTCCGGTGGCCGCCCCCCTCTCCCGCCCCGGACCGCAGCCTACTCCCAGCGGGGCAGATCATCCTCGTCCCCGATGACGTCCTCCCGTTGCAGTGCCCGGATTGAGGCATCCAGGCCGGTGGGTAGCCCAGCTCTGCCTATCCCCGAGCGGGCAGAGCTTCGGGCCGCTGCCCGGAACCTTGAGCCAGGTACTCCACCCATTCCTGCTACTCCTGCTACTTGTTCGTTCTCTGCTCTAGAGGATGCCCGCTGGGTCACCTTGCAAAGGTGGCTGCGGATTCGGCTGTCGTGTTCCGGGGAGAAGTTGCTCCCCCGTCAGTCCAGATTGAGGCGATTCACGCGAGGGAGATCCTCGATGGACATCTGGCGGAATCCCGCGCGTGTATGACGACCACCTCGGGTACGGCTTCCGGCGCCTCCACCCACATCCCGCCACCTTCTATGGCTGATCCAGTGGAGATCCGCGGACGTACCCGGTCCTGCACTGCAGCCCTTCGCGCTCAAAGCGCATCACGTGTCTTGGGGTCAAGCAGCCCCCCGATGGATTCGTGATGCGGACCCTCTTCTGGAACATCCGCGGTTTCAGCCAAGACGGCCGCCGACGCCAACTGATCGAGTACATGCAAACCAAGCGTATTGACATCGTAGCCATCCAAGAAACTATGTGTACGGAATTCTCCTTGTCGAAGCTCGAGCATTTGAGCTCCGACCTATTTGCTTGGCACTGGCTCCCTTCTAGTGGGAGTGCGGGCTACTCGGGGGGCATCCTCCTAGGGGTGAAGGATGCCACCTTTGAGATTGGTAGCATGGATAGGGTAGAGTTCTTTGTCAGTATGGAAGTATTTGAGGATGCCCTAAACTTCAAATGGGAAATTATAGCGGTATACGGCCCGGCTGACCATCGCCGGTCCGAGACCTTCCTTGCGGAGCTCCAAAGGAAGGTGGCGGCCGCCCAGCTACCGGTGGTGGTGGGCGAAGACTTCAACCTCATCCGGCCGGAGGAGGACAAGAGCAATAATTTGGTCAACTTCCTCCGGATGCAGATGTTTAATGACAGCATCGCGGACATGGGCCTTCGGGAGCTCGAGAGGGTCGGTGCCAGGTTCACCTGGACCAACCGACAGGTGGAGCCGACCCGGTCGATCCTCGACGGGGTCTTTGCCTCCGCTGAGTGGGACATTAGATGCCCCCTAGCTTCGCTCCGGGCGATCACGCGGATTGGATCCGACCACGTGCCCCTTCTCCTATCTTCGGAGAACGAACGACCACCTCTCCCACCCTGCTTTAGATTCGAGACCTTCTAGCTGCGCCAACCCGGGTTTGCCGCGGCGGTGGCCGCCCTGTGGCGCGAAGCGCGGGAGGCTCCCCACCGCTCGCTATCGGTCGTTGACTCCTGGCACTTCTGTGCTAAACGGTCACGGCAATTCATGAAAGGTTGGGGAGCTAATGTGGGCCGAGACATCTGTGAGCGTAAGAAAGCCCTCCTAGAGGCCATCCAGGGCCTCGATATGCAGGCCGACTTCGCTGGTCTCACCTCGGAGGAGTGGATGCTTAGGTACAATTTGGAGGATCAGCTCACGGTCATCTACACGGATGAGGAGTCCTACTGGCGCTTGCGAGGTACGCAGAATTGGATCCTCAATGGGGGTGCCAATACCGCTTACTTCCAAGCCATTGCCAACGGACGCCGTCGCCGGAACTCCATTCCGCTTCTCTGGGACGGCGAGAACCTCCTGCAAAGGACGGAAGACATCCGGTCTCATGTTGACAGCCTTTACAGAGACCTATTCTCTGCCTCTCCGCAGGGAGGTCTTGCCCTGGCGCAAGACATCTGGCTGGCCCACCGTTGCGTCTCCCCTGCGGACAATGCGGCCCTTACGGCCCCGTTCTCCGATGCGGAAGTGTGGGCGGCAATTAAGGGTATGAACTCTTCTTCGGCCCCCGGGCCGGATGGCCTCCCAGTGAAGTTCTTCCAGACTTTCTGGGACATGGTCAAACCAGAGGTCATGGCCCTGTTTGAGGAGTTCTTCGTGGGTTCCATTGACCTCACCAGACTGAACTTCAGAATCATTACCCTCATCCCCAAAGTTACCGGGGCCTCAGATATCCGCCAGTTCCGGCCAATTATGGTGATTAACGTCATCTTTCGCATCCTTGCGAAGGGGTTTGCCATTAGGGTGGCCCCTATTGCCGACGGGATCACCCACCCCGACCAGTCGGCATTCATTCAGGGCCAATTCATCCTTGACGGAGTCCTGGTTTTCCATGAAGCTCTCCAAGAGGTGCGCTCCAAACACCTCAAGGCAGTCTTCCTGAAACTGGATTTCCACAAGGCGTATGATACGGTCAGTTGGCCCTTCCTTTGGGAATGCTTGCTAAGGAAAGGCTTCGATGGCCGGTGGATCTCCCGAGTGATGCAATTAGTATCCTCGGGCCGGACTGCGGTGAACATCAACGGCGAGATAGGCCCCTTCTTCCCCACATTCTGTAGGGTCCGCCAGGGCAACCCCTTCTCTTCGTTCCTCTTCAACATGGTCGTCGATGCGCTGGCAGCTATCTTGGACAAAGCCAAGGCGGCTGGCCACATTAAGGGCATTGTCCCACATCTAGTTGGAGGGAATGGGATCTCCCTCCTGCAATATGTGGACGACACCATTATCATGGTGGAAGGCTCGGAGACCGACATCATGAACTTGAAGTTCCTCCTGCTGTGCTTCCAACAGATGTCTGGCCTTAGGATCAACTTCGATAAGAATGCGGTTATGATCTTGGGATATTCCCAAGACGAGCGCCAGAGCATAGCGGACCGGCTCAACTGTCAGCTTGGGTGCTTCCCCACGACGTATTTGGGGGTCCCCATTAGCGACTCGAGGCTCACGGTGGCCGAGCTTCGCCCCACGGTGGGGAAGCTCCAAAACCACATTGAGCCTTGGCAGGGTCGGTGGCTCTCGAAGGCAGCCCGGACAGTGCTTATTAACTCGTCCCTCTCCGGCCTACTCTTGTTCATCATGAGCTTCTACAGCCTCCCGAAGACTTTGCACCACAAGATTGCCACTGTGCAGGGTTGCTTCTTCTGGGCAGGCGAGGGAGACAAGCAGAAATACCACATGGTGCGTTGGTCGGAGATATATAAACCACGGGACCAAGGGGGCCTCGGGATCATGTCATCCAAACGCATGAACATAGCCCTTCTAACGCGATGGTTGTGGCGGATTGCCAACGGAGAAGGGGGCCTGTGGCTGCGCCTCATTCAGCAGAAATACCTCCTTGGCCAGCCACTTGCCTTCTGCCAGGGATCCGGAGGATCACAATTCTGGCAGTCCATCATCCAGCTCCTACCGATACTACGCATTGGAACATCGATCGCGGTTGGATCGGGTACCTCCACAATGTTTTGGTTCGACAAATGGGTTGGGGACTCCCCCCTTGCTGCCTGGTTTCCCGACTTTTCTCCATCGCAGTTGATCCTCGGATCTCTGTCGGGACGGCCCTTATTGACTTAGGGCACCTCGTGTTTCGGCGTGCGTTTGGCCCGGCTGAGAACGCGGACTGGCTTGAGCTGCTGGAATGCATAGCGTTGCACGAGCCTGCTCTCGAGATGGGTGAAGACCGCTCCAGATGGCGGCTAGAGCCATCAGGGAAATTTTCCACAAAATCTCTATACCAGGCCATTGCACCTTCGATGGGGCATGAGGCTCTCACTTCCATTTGGGAAATTCAGCTCCCTCTGAAGATTAGGATTTTCTTGTGGCAATGGATTCGCGGGCGTCTCCCCTCTGGCGTAGAGGCATTGAAGCGCAACGGTCCAGGGGATGGGCGATGCCCGCTCTGCGGGCCTGAAGAGGACTCTAACCATATCTTCTTCTCCTGCTTGTCCGCGCAGTTCCTTTGGAGCTATTTCCGCGAATTAGTGGGTGGAAGCTAGGACCACAACAACTTCCCCGCACTTTTTGCGAAACTCCAGGCGTTGGCACCCCCAATGCGCCACATTGGGTGGCTGACCATTGGCGTACTAGCCTGGACGTTGTGGACTGTTAGGAATAAGCTTGTGATTCAATGCATTCCTCTTCGTCGTGCTACTGATACTTTGTTCAAATGGTCTGGTTACTTGCAGCTTTGGCGGCCGCTTAGCTGTCCCCTGGAGAGAAACGCCATCACCGCCTTCATCACCCAGCTTCGCTCGATGGCGCTCCGGATGGCTCCTCCACTTTCCCCACCACCGCCGGAGCCGGATTAGATCTTCTTCACCTCGTCGCCGCCGCCTTGTTGTGTTGGATGTGTGTGTGGCCTCGATGTTGGGCTTGTTATGCTGTGCCCTCAGCTGAACCTGGGTTTCGTGTGTGACTGTGTGTCGGATTGAGTGCGGTGGCCTTGCGTGAGTGCGTGTTTGTATGATTGGAACCTTGGTTCTGTATGCTCGACGTTGCTTTATTTATAAAGCGGGACGAAAGCCTTTTTCGATATCCCGGAACATGGCTCAGAGGTTGTATTACCTCAGCTAAGCTCAATAGAACCACAAATGTAAAGTGACGAAAATGATTGCAAGCAACCAAACATGTCCTAACAGTCTAGGGACCAATGGGTTTGCCCCCGGGCCCTCCGGTCACACACACGCGCACACGCGCTTGTGTGTGTCTCGAACTCTCGATGCAACAATTTGGCAGCGGCAGTACCACAGTTACGTCTTGGGTTGCAGAAGAAACAGACCAGAGGCAAACTCAAACCATGATGACATGCATAATTTTAGACCGTATAAATAAATACACAACTAATTCAAGTGGGTGATCAAGTTGTGTCTAGGGACCAACCATGCAGTACGAAACGCCGGTTTATATCTTGATCTGAAACTAGAGAGAGTACACCCAAGTGATCCGGCCCTAAACGTGGTCCTGCTCTTGCGCTCCATTCTTCCATTTGTGTAAAGGCGCCAAAAGCCACGACGTCGACGCTGCAACGGTCCACTTTACTAACATAGTTTTATCATCCATCTTCAGTGACATCCGAGCGATCAAACAAACAAAAGCCCAAGAATCAGACCCTCCTTGTTTTCAGTGTGTGTATATATACTCATCAATCAATCAGAGAACAATCTCTCAACTTTACAATATCCGGGACGGCTCCACCACCCTGCGAATTGTTAACGTCAATCGTGGAGCAAACCTTCGTCCCGCGGTTTCCCCTGTCAAAGCTACACCTATCTTTTCTTTTCCCACACACGCACACACAAGCTCAATGGCGACTACTCAATCAATCAAACGCATTGCTCAAACCAACCCTCAAATCAAACAACCATATACACAAGCCGCAGCCACGATCTCCGGCTGCCGCTGCTACGTACGGCCTACGAGATGCTGATCATGGCGGCGGCCATGGAACTCTCCAGGCTGACGCACTCGATCATCATCCCGCACATCTTGCTCATCTCCTGCTCCTTCACCAAGGTGCTCCCATGGTCGCCGTCCGTGGCGGCGCACTCGTCGAGGCGATAGCAGGTGACGAGGTGGTCGTTGGCCATGCCGACGGCCTGCATGAAGGCGTAGACCACCGTCGGGCCGACGCCGCGGAGGCCCCTCCGCATCAGGTCCTGGCTGAGCGCCTCGGCCTTGGGCGTCCGCAGCGGCACCTCCCGGGGCGACCGGTACCTGCCGACCATGGGCTTGTAGTTGAGGAAGCCCCAGCAGTACTCGTCCAGCGACCCGAACTCCTCTATGATCTATCAGCAGCGAGGTTCAGACTTGATGTCAGAAAGAAACAGTGGCGGCATTAAGTCTAAGATTAAGAAGAGAAAACAAAGTGGTTGTTGGGTAGATTGAATTGGCTGTCAATGCTGTTCAGGACATCAAGATCAAGATCTGGACAGATATGGCTGACATGGTGGGTGGATGGATGAACTTACTTTCAGTAACTCGTGCGCGTTTTCGACGATGGTTCGGAGCCGGTGCTCCGACAGCAGGGACCTGGCCGGGCTACATGGCCCAAGGAATTTCTTCTCGTTTAGCTTCGACACCAGCAGAGGATCGAAATCCATGAACACTTCCCTGTGAAATGCATGCATGGTGTTTGATGAGATTTGAGCGTTTGGTGAGCTGTTATTAGAGGTAAAAAGGAGTGCTTACCTGAAGGCGTCCCTCTTGCTGAGGATTACAGGCCATGCCATCTCAGCCAGTGCACCAGACAGAACAAGCATCTCAAATAGTTTCCTGTGAATATAAGACTGAAAGTTGTAACTATATAATTAATTTGTTTTTTGAGATTTTAACCTCGTATGATTTTATTAGGCTTAGGGCATACTTGTCGTCGTGTACTGGAACTCCCCACTCTTGGTCATGAAAGGCAGTGTAGCATGGGTCTGTTGCAAATGTGAAATCAAAAATTTCATTACCGTCAGGTGAAAGCAAGGTGTCACTCTTAGAAAGTTTGCGAAGATCAGAGCAAGGATGATTTAGACAGAGAGTATTTTAGTTAGACACCAACATTAAGGATCTCTACTCCGAGTACTGTAGAGTGTAGAGTTCATAGTACAGTCAGAATGTTTTTGTGCAAAAAGCCAGAGGCCCCAGCTTAACAGTTAATTAGGTGTATGATCACCAGACATCATCAGGTACTACTGTTGAGTATGAAAAGGCAGCCCAGCTTTTCTAATGCTACAAACAAGTACGTAGTAGTTTGTACGGCTCTCTTGTTGTCCTATACTCTTACAGTCTTACTAAAGAGTACTTGAAAGTAAAGAATGGCACAAACCCACAAATAGGAAGATTAAAGCTGCAAGCAAATTAACAACATCAAGGAACTGCAAATGGAGCACAACCAGAGCAATTAAATACGTTTCCGCTGCCTAATGCGCTGCAGAAAAGATGCAAAGCTCAACTGGCATAAATTTAAAGGGGAGAGCAATGATAAGCACATCAGTATCACCACCACCAAGAGAAAAGGAACAAAGAAGAAGAAAAGATATGTATCCCGGGGCCTGGGACGCCATTCTTTTCTCGGAACATCAGAGAGAATGAAAGCCCCGCGCCACCATCATCGACCTCCTCCGCATCACAAGTTTACGACGTAACGCGAAAAATTTCAGGTCAAGCTAAGCCCTGCTCACCACACTGAATTTGTGTTTGCACCTAAAAATTTCTCACTGGCCAATTGCACTGAAGAGAAAAGTTGAGCTCATGCCACTTGGTTTTGTTAAGTCGAGGGTTTAACAACCTGATTAGATTTCAGGAAATATTGTTGCCGACAAGCTAGTGGGTAATGGAAGGAATCCTTTGGTCCGGGGAGATAAAATTGACAAGTACTCGCCGGATAGCGGACGCGCCACCGAACATCTGAGTGCATCTTTTATATTGATTGCGCATTTTGTCAATTGTGCAGCGCCACCAAACGTTTATGATGCCACATGATCTAATTAACCGCAATCATCGATCGCCTCCTAGATTAATGCTAATTATGGTACTAGTACAAGATACCGGAGGTGTTCTCTCTTTCTCCTGGGAGAGGTGAAACGTTCACGTCGGCGCAATAATACGCAAGCACAGGCCGCTGCTGCTTGGCAGCTTATGTCGATGCAGCAGCAGTATCATTACTAATTTGAGATTATTTGGGACAGCTATGTTACGAGGCGGTCTCCGTTTGGACGTGGGTTCACAGGCCGATATAGACGGAGGCAAAGGGTCTCTCTCTCATGAGTATGTACGTACGTACAGTGCGATAGACGTGATCTAGCATGGAGAATACGATGTACAATTCTGTAGCAGACGCGGTGCTGTATTCTGAAAACGTGATGAAATCGGATATATACTTGGGAAACATCACAAGTCACAACGACTCGTAATCCAGCTGGTCCAAAAAGCTATAGCTAGGGCAGGGTAGCTTTGATAGAGAAAGGCCCCGTGTAGAGTTGTGTAAATTTTAAGCTAGCTAGATAGCACGTACGGCTGAATATACCGGCTGACAGTTACTAATTAATGATGCATGATCAGGCCTTGATGACTGAGTCATCAAGGGGTCATCAAGGTCTCATGCATCATTAGTAACTGTCTGCCATGTATTGACGGCACTTACTATACATTACTTCCCCTAGTTCTCAAAAGACATCATTTAGACATTGTCCCAAAAAGTGTTTTCCCTTTTTACAAATTTTCGTTTTCTTGACTACTGGTATTTTTTAAAAAAAATATTCAAGCTCGATATGTGAAGATCATATGCGCAAGTTACATGTTTAACTATGTTGGAAGAGAGACTGAATTTCTGGTTAAAGTTATGCTTTGAGTCATTGAAGACTACTTCCATGTTGGTTTAGTGCATAAAATAAAAAGAATTTGAATTTTTCAAGGAAACAGAAAATACTACGTACTCCTAGTGGCACGGATTTGCGCAGGTTCATTGATTAGTAGTATTAGGGTATTTAGGGTATAGAGGGTATGCCAAAGAGTATATATCATACTAGCAAATTATGTAAGCACTTGCTATTTCTAGTATTAGGGTATAGAGAGTACTCCCTCCGTCTAGGTGTGTAAGTCATCTTATGAAAACCAAATAATCCTAAAACACTTAGGCGCGGTGCATTAAATTCTATCTCGTTTCTTGTTTCTTGACATATCAACCAATAAGAGATGTGGGGTGTACATGTTTTTAATGACTTGAGACTACCAAACACGACATGCAGTGGCTAGTTCATTGCATGCAATGCTATTAATTAGCAAATGAACATTAAGTTCTCTCGTTTTCTCCTTCTCCTTGGTCACGGTGCACAACCTAAGATGACTTACTCACCTAGACGGATGGAGTACTAATTGTGTGAGTACTTGCTATTCGTAGTTAGAAAATGAGCTGCTGATGATATATAAAAGCAAATTAATAGCATGCATGATAGCTAAAGGAGAAAGCATGATTATCCACTTGTATACTACTGACTGCATTTAGCATCCCCTTTAATTTGTCCTTGCCTTAATGAAAAGAAGCCATTATCACACATGATTAGTGTCGGGATTAATTTGGAGCACCTACCAGTGTTACGGGTCACCCAGGGGCACCTCGGCGGCCCCGGCGCCGCCGTAGGCTCTCCGATCATCGAACCCAGCGCCACCGCAGCAGCTGCTCCTGCACCGTCCGGCAAAGCGGTGGCCACTTTCCTAGCGGAAGGGGGCCCCGCCGACGACCCGGCGGCCGCCCTCCGCCGGGCAGCCGCCCCCGCCGGCCGGCCGATCCTGCCGGTGGACGCCCGGCTGCAGAAGGAGTCGTCGGAGGCCTCCGAGGCGCACGACACGTTGAGCGACTGCATGTTCCCGTTCTTCCCGCCGCGGCGCAGCAGCTCGGACCGGCGCAGCAGCATGGACGGGAGCGCGCCCCTCGCGGCCGCCGCGGCGGTCGGCAGCCGCTTCTTGGAGTTGGAGGCCTTGCCGTCGGCCGCCGCACGCGGGTCCTCGTCGCCGCGCCGCGTCGTCGGCTGCGGCCTCTCCCTGCCCCCGGCGCCGGCCGACGGAGGCCTCTCCCTCCCACCAGCGCCCGCGGACGGAGGCCTCGGGGACGACGGCCTGCGGGCTGCACCGGCGACCCTGGGCCCCGCGGCGGACATGCCTGCCTGCCTGGCTGGCTGGCTGGCTCCCGTTCAGCTCGCGGTGCTCCGTCGGCCTCGCGTGGACGCGTACGTAGGACGATCAACGAGGAGGCGGACGCGGCCGAGGACGGACGGATATATGGAATGGAGCGATCGATGATGGAGACGGTGGCGATCGAGCTCCGGCGTTGCCGTCTGAGAGGTACAGTGTGCGAACGAACTGCGAGCTGCGGAGTGTGCGGGCTGTTATAAGGTGGCTCTCGATCGCCTTCCCAACGTACGTGGGGCTGGTGGGTGGCGGGCGGGTGCTGGCTACGTACGTACGTTCTGCGCGCGCGCGATCGGTCGAGCGCCGGGCGGGCGGTTGGTGGCGCGTCGAGAGCGCTGTTGCCATGGGAGGTTTTTGCGGGGGAGGACGTGTCAGCTCTCAGCTGAGCTGATCGAAGTACGTCCACGTCGCGGTCACGCCGGTGCGCGGAGGCAGCTAGCTAGGTCTAGCCCAGCCCAGCCCAGCCCAGCGAAATCTCGTTCTCCTGTCCCGGCCCCCCTGCTGCAATCGATCGGCGGAGAAGGGAGGAGGGACAGAGCACGGCGGTGTGATCCTGCCGTGTCCGGTGGGTGCGAGGTGAGGTTGGCCGATCGATCCGATCCATGGTCCTCACGCACGGCGAGAAGAACGCAACGCGAAAGAGCCAAAGGCAGGCACTGTGGTGGTGTGAGGCAGAGGCCAACCGCCTCTTTGTCGTGCCACGCTTCGGTTCTTGCTGTACAGGTAGGTTGTAAACGAGTAGAGCTCGAGCGAATTGGGCTAGAGTGGACTCAACTTATGCTAAAATTCGTGCGAGCTCAAATTAAGCGAAGCTCACAATCAACCCGTAGAAAGTGGCTCGTACTCAGTTTATATCTCAAGTGGATCTGGAGCTACTTTTCAAGTGAAATAACTAGTAGGTTTTTAAAAATAATTCAGGGCAATTTCTCAAACAAAACAGGGCACAACACAAGATAAGAAACCATTATAAAATATCACTACAATCGAAACGATGACATAATTTTCAAGGTAGTTTGGCTTATTCTCTCCGTACCTAATAGCAAGAGATCGTGCATGAATTAGCAAAAGAAGAAAACAAAAGATGCGCCTCCTCTCAAATTTTGGTCAAAAAAATAAACAACAAGATATTTTACACATGTCTGACCATGTACTATATTGAGGTCTAATTTATTTTTTCTCCGTGAATAACTAGGTTTCCATGTTTGCTACTCCCTCCAGTCATTTTTAGTTTGCATATAAGTTTTGTCTGAAATCAAAGTACCTCTAATTTGACAAAACTTATAGAAAAAAAGTATTGACATCCACAATATCAAATCAATGTCATTAGATTCATTATAGAATGTAGTTTCATATTATATATATTTGGTATTGTAGATGATACTTCCTCCGTCTCATAATGTCAGATGTTTTTTGACACTACGCTAGTGTAAAAAATTGTCTTCCATTATGGGACGGAGGGAGTAGTTTTTAAGATAAGTTTGGTCAAAAATTGCAAAGTTTGACTCGACACAAATCTTATATGTTGAGTAAAAAGAACCGGGGTACTAGATAAATGGAGAAAAATCATATACTACAACATATATGAATAAATTATCATATTTCCTTCTAATATAAGGATTGTTTTATATAATTATATTATATCAATCGAGCTACATAAGGTGACCATACTCAACTCATTTTTTTTTGAGTCGGTCTCGGATCGAGCCAAAAGACGATTCTGATCTCAAGCGTCCCACGAGCCACTATCTTTTCTTGTAGCCTTATACAGTATATAGGTAATCTGTTTAACGGGCGTTATAAATAGAACTCCAATAGCTAGCTGACGTTCCTCCATGGGAGTAAGCCGAGCGGACGATTGTCCCACACGACGTAGGAACAATCAAACGATCTCGTTTGCTCAGAAATACAGTCGCAATCTCTCACTAAAACTAGCTCGCAGCTATTATCGTGTCCAATCTGGACCATGAAGCCAAGTTTTCCCTGTGACGCACCACCAAGCCTTAGACACTAGGATTTTGACTTGAACTAAAATAGCTAAACAACATAAAACATATAGCATGATATATATAGTAAAACTTCCATCATGTTCAAATGGATCATGTATTCTCCATCCCCAAAAAACATATTATAATTATCAAAAAAATCGTCAAGATAACTAGTTTTATACCTGCCAAGATTGGATGCGACCAGGGGCGGATCCAGCCCAGCCCAGCGCCCCGGGCCCCCTTTGTATGCTGTAGCAGTTGCTACAGTATTTTTCCTACAGCCCACAAAGAAAATGGGCCTCACGCCCCGGGCCTGCCCCCCCCCCCCCCCCCCCCAGGCCTGGGGCCTAGATCCGCCACTGGATGCAACCCTTACATTGGGAATGGCTGACCGGAGCTGCAAAACTTCAACCCGCTGTCTGAACAATTGCAGAACCACAAACCGGTACTAACCCACACAAAACAACCAGAACTGTAGAGCACGAATTAGGGGGGACCAGAGGCTCCTTCTCGTGAATCCGGATGAACTTAGAGAGCAAAGGTAGTAAGTAATTCTTGGATCTCTAACAGTCGTGTTGCATAAGCTTGTACCTAAATGCTTTGACAAAAGATTTTTCTAAAGGATGGGGGAGATGAAGTTTTACAACTAGAGACAACCCCTATGGATAGCCATGAAAAGAAGCTAACTTTGGGAACCGATGTAGGTGTGAACCTAACCAGCTTCGAGAATTAATGGGCTAGCTTCTGAAAATTTATTAAAGGGGGCATAGCCCACGGTTATCCCAATCTCTCCTAGCCAAGCAGTGAGCGGTTCAAATTCTATTCTCAGTGGCTAACCATGCAAAAAAAAACTTGACCGTGAGAGGAGCCCAAGTCTTCCACACGATCCTGTTCATAGAAGTAAGTGTGGGACCGAGAAATTGGGCTTTGTCGGCCGATTTTGTCGAGTAGGTACCACTGGCCGCCAGCCTCCAGAAGATTACCTCCTCCACATCGTTGTTGAGCTGGACGTGCGAGATCATTTTCGAAAGCTCAAGATACTCAAATAAATGCTCCATGGTAAAATCGTCGGTTAACTTGATCTGTGGGATCCATGCATTGACTGCAAGAGCCTTCCCAATTGTCCATTTCTTCCTCTTGGAGACTTCATGGACAAGTGGGGCAATGTCTTTCGGCCTCTTACTATTCAACCATGGCGAATCCCAGGAAGGAGCCTTTGGCCCCATTGCCAATGGTGATACTAGTGCATGCGTAGAAGAGCTCCATATCGACAACATCGCAAGGATAGCCCACGCCCACCCAAAGCTTGCTCGGAGTCCACTCGATCCAAGGCCAACGTAACCGCATCGCCCTTGCGATTTTTTCTAAGTTGAGCACACCAAGGCCCCCAAGGTGAGTGGGATGGCCGGCCGTTTCCTAGTTGACCTTGCATCTCGCACCAGTGGTCTTATCGGACACTGCCCAAAGGAAGGCCCTTTCCACCTTTTTTGACACTATTGAGAACTTTCGGTGGGACGACAAGAGGGGTGGTGTGGTAAGTTTCCCAGAGCGGTTCAGCCAATCGTGGTGACGTTTCTCCCCTGACAAGATGGGAGCTTGGTCGTGATCTTTTCTTTGAGCGGTTGGAAATCCAGACTCTTTAGCTGCCACACAAAGAGAGGTAGGCCAAGGTATTTGATTGGAAAAGATGTTCTCGTGGCCGGCAAATTTTGAAGGATGTCGTCGACGTTGAGGTGTCCACATCGAATAGCAACAACATAGCTCTTCTGGAAGTTGGTCGAAAGCCCAATGACCTCGCCAAAGGAACTCAGGATGATCATAAAATTTTAGATGTCTTATTTGGTAGGAGCAACAAAGATCGCGGCGACGTCTACGTGCAGCGAGGTGCGGAAAGTGGTCCCTCGCCCACCGTTTACCCACGTCGAGGCAAACAGCAACGGTGACTGAGGGTCGCCTTGCCGCAATCCCCTACCATGTAAGATCGTCGCTGCGGGGGGGGGGGGGGGGGGGGACACACACAATGAGGATGTGGATAGTAATGTTGCAATACAGTCCTAAAAATGGCACGGAAACCCCTTCTTGACATTATGACGACTTTGTGTTTGTACAACATTCGCGGTCTTTAAAATACTACTCCCTCCGTTTATAAATATAAGTCTTTCTGGAGATTTTACTACAGACTACATACGGAGCAAAATGAATGAATCTACACACTAAAAAGATTTATATTTTGGAAAACGGATGGAGTATAAAGCATGTATATTTATGGAGGCTGCCCCGCTAGAGTTGCTCTAGCGTATGAGAAACGGTTGGACACACTGAACTTTAGCTTGAAACACAGCGCACATGAACTTTAGCTTCAAACTGCACAACCTGGCTCACTGTTGACTTGTGATGGGACAGATGAAGCGACGAACTGTGCGCCCATGAGCCGTTTCACCTCATAGAGTCCCAGGGAATTTAATTTGGTTAGGTACCTCGTAGCCATCAAACATTTTACATGGCAGGGGCCCCGCATCATGGAGTCGCATTTTATACGAACAGTGTTCCCTTTATGCTGCCGCCCAACATTTTTGTATCACAACAATATCTTTGCCGGGTCATACCTCCATGGCTCTAATCATGAGCACAAGGTTGTTCCATACCTCTTTGCAGTGGGGGCCTTGGTCTCTATGGCCTCCCAAAAATCTGCAAAGGGAACACGCTTACGACGAGACGACCATTACCCACTGACAAGAGCGGCCAAATCGGAACACTTTTATAGCATAATATCCGATAATTAAAGAAACGTCCATGACATGTTGTCCTACGTTAACCTGCAGCACTCCTGGTTTTGGACATCATCATGTGGCTAAGTACACAAGTTTAAGTGGAACTAATCAGTGGTGCATATGTTAGGGTGGGTGTTTAGGTGAGGTTATTAATTAGTGCAGGCATAGATTGGCCTCATTGGAGGGTATATAAATAAATAAATAAAATATTGTGGACTTTGTCCACTATATGTTTTTGTTTAATAACATTGTCCACTAGGAGTAGATGTTTGGTTGTGAGCATAACGAACTCTCCATGTTTAGTACTCCCTCCATTTTTGTATACCAATGTAAAATTTAATGCCTGCTTTACAAGTCAACTTTTTTCTTGTTTACTGGAATCATTAATACTCCGCATGCATGCAAAGAAACTGAGTGGAGGAAGTAGCTGACTGTCATTATGACTGCATGCATGCAATTATTAAACATGTTGTTAGTACGAGAAAATATCATTAACTGTGCCTCGATTACTGTCCGTGGCCTTGTATAGATGCAAAATGTATATTCCATAATGGCCTTATATATAAAAATGGAGGGAGTACTATCAGAGAATCAAGTAGGCTAGCTCTTGCCATCGGTCGGTTCGCCAGTCCTATGGTGGGCGTCTTAATTAATCCTCGCATTTTGTTTATATAAATAGCAGGTCTGCCATTGAACTGAATGACTCCTTTGATGAGACCAGCATGCGTTCTGTGCGGCGCATCCAGGAGTCTGAGGTGAAGGAGGCTTTAAAAAGGATGAAAGGAGGCAAGGCGATGGGCCCTGATTGTATCCCCATTGAGGTGTGGAAAGGTCTCGGGGACATAGCGATAGTATGGCTAACCAAGCTTTTCAACCTCATTTTTCGGGCAAACAAGATGCCAGAAGAATGGAGACGGAGTATATTAGTACCAATCTTCAAGAACAAGGGGGATGTTCAGAGTTGTACTAATTACTGTGGAATTAAGCTGATGAGCCATACAATGAAGCTATGGGAGAGAGTCATTGAGCACCGCTTAAGAAGAATGACAAGCGTGACCAAAAATCAGTTTGGTTTCATGCTTGGGAGGTCGACCATGGAAGCCATTTTCTTGGTACGACAACTTATGGAGAGATATAGGGAGCATAAGAAGGACTTGCATATGGTGTTCATTGACTTGGAGAAGGCCTATGATAAGATACCGCGGAATGTCATGTGGTGGGCCTTGAAGAAACACAAAGTCCCAACAAAGTACATTACCCTCATCAAGGACATGTACAATAATGTTGTGACAAGTGTTCGAACAAGTGATGTCGACACCGATGACTTCCCGATTAAGATAGGACTGCACCAGGGGTCAGCTTTGAGCCCTTATCTTTTTGCATTGGTGATGGATGAGGTCACAAGGGGTATACAAGGAGATATCCCATGGTGTATGCTCTTTGCGGATGATGTGGTGCTAGTTGACGATAGTCGGACGGGGGTAAATAGGAAGTTAGAGTTATGGAGACAAACCTTGGAATCGAAAGGGTTTAGGCTTAGTAGAACTAAAACCGAGTACATGATGTGCGGTTTCAGTACTACTAGCTGTAAGGAGGAGGAGGTTAGCCTTGATGGCCAGGTGGTACCTCGGAAGGACACCTTTCAGTATTTGGGGTCAATGTTGCAGGAGGATGGGGGTATTGATGAAGATGTGAACCATCGAATCAAAGCCGGATGGATGAAGTGGCGCCAAGCTTCTGGCATTCTCTGTGACAAGAGAGTGCCACAAAAGCTAAAAGGCAAGTTCTACAGGACGGCGGTTCGACCCGCAATGTTGTATGGCGCGGAGAGTTGACCGACTAAAAGGCGACATGTTCAACAGTTAGGTGTGGCGGAGATGCGTATGTTGAGATGGATGTGTGGCCACACGAGGAAGGATCGAATCCGGAATGATGATATACGAGATAGAGTTGGGGTAGCACCAATTGAGGAGAAGCTTGTCCAACATCGTTTGAGATGGTTTGGGCATATTCAGCGCAGGCCTCCAGAAGCTCCAGTGCATAGCAGACGGCTAAAGCGTGCGGAGAATGTCAAGAGAGGGCGGGGTCGACCGATTTTGACATGGGAGGAGTCCGTTAAGAGAGATCTGAAGGATTGGAGTATCGACAAAGAGCTAGCTATGGACAGGGGTGCGTGAAAGCTTGCTATCCATGTGCCAGAGCCATGAGTTGGTTGCGAGATTTTATGGGTTTCACCTCTAGCCTACCCCAACTTGTTTGGGACTAAAGGCTTTGTTGTTGTTTTTTGTTTTGTTTGTTGTTTAAATAGCAGGTCTGCGCATCATCATGTCTCTAAATAGCATGCTCTCTTTAGATAAATTATACAGCATGCTCATATAAGAACCAAAGGTATTTTCCTACGCAGTTTCTGGCAACCGGCTGCCGATTTAGGGCTAATTAACAACAGCCGATAGTCTAAAGTTGGGCTAAAGCTTATTAGGTGGATGCTTAATGCTCCCATGCGAGGCCGAACAATTCCTGAAGCGATGCATTCTCACTAAGTCGCCACGCGTATACAAGTGACCGACGTGCTGTTGTTCTTGTTGAGCAGTCTGCGTTGTGTATGTAAGACCAAGTCGCCAAAGACCAGATGGGACCTTTCCACAATTGCACCGAGAATTGACACTATTTTTCTCTGCGTCCACACGATCGACCCAACTCCATTTTGACTCCAGGTTTTCTGCATCGTCATTACCAAATGTGATGGGCATAGTTCTTTAAGCGCAGCTATAGGAATTGTACCAAATAAAGCTTGTAACCAAGGCAACTACAGGTTCCACAAGTGGCATTGTACTTTAAGCGCAGCTACAGGTAAAGTAAGTACAGGCATTCAGGTTATCAGTTTACTTCGACTCGATTGAAACGTTGAGCGGCAAGAGCTGTCAGCACAAGTGCAGACGTGAAAGCACGCCATTCTTCAGTTGAATATATAGACCGGCCCTTCATAAGATTCGGAAATGGCACCTGTGAGAACAAGAAACCAAGTTACAGTTAAGACATCAATCAACAAATCATTAACACGTATGATAAGCTTGTCAGCTAGAGATGGCATGGTTTACATGTGATCTGCTGTTAGCATTCAACGACAGAAGAAAAAAAAATACTGCAGAAGGATCAACAGAACTAACAAAGAACATACATCTTCAGTCTATCCAACATGTCGTGTGATTATGTCCGGGTAAGATCCTCACAAGCACTTCACATGCTGCTTCTGGTTATTTCCTATTACCAGGTAGGGTTGCCGAAGAGGTGGTAAGTGGTGCCTAATCGGCAAATTGCTGACTAGGAGGGACATTACTACAAAATAGGGGTTGTGTTTGTTGCACAATTCTCCAGAACCTGAGGTTTCATGTATAAGGTAGGAGGACATGCAGTTCTCTGCAATTTACTATAAAAGCTGTTTTCAACATAATAGTAGACTAGAACAAATTGCCATCATGTATTTGTTCAATATAAGTCTCCATGACCCTCTACAAAAAAATATGTGCATGTCACAACTGAGGTAGCGTTGTGTCGCATCTAATGTCAACCCGGTCACATTTAACAGCCAAGGTATACACTTTTGTTAGTAATATTTGTAACAAGGGGAGTAAGTACAGGGATCTGCTGTGACAACAAAAGGCATCCTAAATATTTACATTAACAAAATATTGAAAAAGAAAGGTCTGATACTTTTTGATAGGCTAAAAACGCAACAGAACAATTGATACAGAAGTTTAGTAAAGCATACCCCATAAGTCCTCTTCCATGCCACTTTCTTGGTGTGATTGTCAAGTTCATTGGTGATCCCTGACGAATGATGAGTAGAGATACTTGATTATCCTCATTGGAAACGGCTTCAGAAACAAGCCTTTCTTGCAGTCTGCCACCAGCCTCTACACTCCCAAACTTCACTATCTCATCCCCAAGCAGCAAGCCATCCAAAGCAGCAGGAGAACCATCTGCAATGTCATCAATTATGGCAAAAGGAAGTCTGGTTACCACATCCTCTTCCATAGGATCATTTTGAGACAATCCACCATGCAGTGGAGCTGATATACCTGCATGCGATCAAATATGATGGAGATCAGCAACTTTAATTTCCTTACCATTATAATTATTATAATTTAATTCATGCTTAAGAATGGGCCTTGTTCCATGCAGTGATGATTCTACATGTAAGCTATGGGGTCAGCTGACTCGACAGTCTTTTTTCATTCACCGTTAGGTTTAGAGAGTTTAGTGCACTTGAACACACAGCATTTTGGTGCTGCTGTCGCCACTAGTTTCAAGGTAACTGGATGTTTAACACGGCAATGTGCAAATAATGCTATGGCATCCATTGGTCATCAGTTTGTGTTCACACAGTAAAAATAATAATTCTTAAAATGCTAAACCATTTTGTAACTGAGGGTATTTCAAGTGTCAGTGTTAGTGAGCATGAGTAAATTACAAAGTGTTGGTGAGGTTATAAAGATCATTTGAAGATATGTCATAAAAGAAAGCCAAGACACACCACAGTAAAGAGTAAACCAAGAACTTGAGAGACCAATACGAACTTTGAATATGTCCAATCTCACAGATTTAATTTAATCTATCCATCTCCAAACATAGGTCAACTTCAGATGCATGTAGTCAACCTTTTTGAAACTTTGACCAGTATTAAGAAGGATATAGAATCACCAAAACTAGTTTCATTCGATTTGTTTTGTAGAGTGCTTCCATAATACACGAGTTCTATGTATTATTTAGCTACTAGTATATTATGATAGAAATTAGTTACAGTCGTGCATTGGAGTTCCAAAAGTAAAGAAATGTCTAATTTGTGGACAGGAGTACAGTACTTACGGAAAATAAGATATATTTATTTTCATGTGTTCCTTATAGACATCTGAGAAGATACAAATGGCAAATCTATAAGCTTGGAAGCACATTTCCCATCATGACAAGTTAATGTGACCACAGAGCCACAGAGTGTCCAGTACTTACCAGAACTTCTTGGGATTGATTGCTCATTTCTTGTTAATTTTGTAGAGTGTAAAACTTCCAGATTCTTCTCAATTTTGCTTGTAACATCCTTGTGGTCATTCCTCAGCTCTGCAATGTACATTATACAGTGTAAGTACCAAATATACTTTACAGCACGCTGAGAAGATTTAGAATATACACACTATGATGATGTGCAATGATTAGTTCTTGCCAGTCGGCCTAAGCCCATAAGCCAAATCTGTAAATGTACTCAGCAATGAAGAAAAACGATGATCCTGAACTTACAAAAAAAGGACAACTCTTTTTTTTTTCTCAACACTTAACACCCATCAGTTCAGCATAAGAGATAACACTATGCTTCACCCCTAATCTCCTATGAATGTTCTATATTTACTATCAGTTCACTACTGATGCCAAAAGGGCATGCCCTGATATCCAACTTGCTGAACACTCGCCAGGCATAGCTCATATCAGGGCCACCTCCCAACACCCAGAACTCACCACCCTCGCAGGAGAAGCAATTCAACTACAACTCTTGCATCCCCATTACTGGCCACAAATGTCACCGTATTTGCAAAAATCAATTCATAATCCCGGACCATGAATGGAGCACCATAAGGTGCACGGCATACGCCAAAACAAACGCAACGCGTCAGCAGTACATGTAGCCATACGGTAGAAACAAGCGCATCGATATGATAAGTAGTAGGACGAGAATCCGAGTGAGAGCATACCACCGAGCTTGCGGCGCTGGGCGAGGACGGCGGGGATGTCGATGTCCGCCCTGGGGAAACCCTAAGCCGAACCAAAACAGCCGCGATTAGCAAACTATAACCCGTCGAGGAAGGAGCGGAGGACAACGCAGAGGGTTCATGCTGCTAGGGTTTAGGGCGCGGGGGGAAGCGAGGGCGCGACGGTACCTCGGCGTCGACGAGGGAGCCCGTGATGCCCGCCCCGCCCGGCGCGGAGAGGGCGGCGATGATGGCGTCCATCTCCGCCTCCAGCGCCGACCGCCGGTCCATCAGCCTCATCGTCTCTGCCTTCACGTTCGGCGCCACCATGTTCCCTCTGTCTCTCTCTCCCCTCTCCGCTGCGGTGCTGTTCTCTCTCTGCGGCGGCCGAGGGAAGAGGGGGACTGGTTTGCGTGCGGCGCGGGTCGGAAGTCTCTACTCGCGTCCAGTCGAAGCGTTGCGGACCGTTCGATCTAAAACCGACGGTCGCGATCGGACGGGGCCAAGTAAATCTGGTTCGGTTCACACGGAGCAAAGTGGTCTTGTTCCTCCAGAACCCTCTGCCGTGCGGCGCGGTTCCTCTTTCGTTCAGAAGGCAAGAGCGATTTTGGATCCGGGGCCTCCAGCTCCCGCCGCCCTCTCCCGCCGAATCCCGGAGCTCCGTTCGTCGGTAAGCCCCGCCGGCCCTTTCCCGTGCCCATTCCGTGACATGCTAGTCTGTACCTCGACCGATGCTGAGGCGTGGTGCTCTTTGTTAAAAGAATTCAAGATGTGATCCTAGCCTTGCTCACCTTCGATACTGATGGGCGATTTGGGTAGCCGGGACTAGGATGATGCTATCGGCTCGGTATCCGCGATTCTTCTATGTATTTTACTGCTCCCTGCTGTTTAGGTGGTAGTGTTACTTTAGCCTGAATTGCCGTTGATTTCTTGGGGGGGTGAATAGGATGATTGTTGTGCGACGTGGGGTAGGAAATGGAATTTTCGGCGCAGTCCCCTTGCCGGATTTCTACATAACCGAGCGTGTGTATCTGGATTTACCATGCGCAAATCGCATGAGGCCGTATACGGGAGTTTGTGACGGTAGAGTACTGAGGCTTCTTGACATTGTCAAGTAGTCAAATTCAGAGGCATATATTATCTACAAATGCTTGAAGCGCATGCTTAATCCGTAACCCTGTCGGAAGATGCTCATTGCCAGCTTTCGCTTCTCCAACTCGAGGGTGATGCACAATACCGCAAGCAAAGCTGTGCAATAACTTACTGCCTGAGCTAGGCTGCCTAGACATTTGCTGTAGATCCTTCAAATTTGAGGATGGTTAAAGTTATACGGTCTTAATATAGCAGGCCGCCCTCTTTTACAAAAGGGTTGTCTATGCAAAATTGCCAATCATGGAACACAAGGATCTGTTGTTTCCCTTGATTTTGATTGCAAATCATGGAATTACAAAAGGCTCCATTTGGATTGGTTTGTTACCTCAACATCCCGAATGGTGTTGACAACACTGTTAGGGTACATAGCCAATTTTGATTGGATAGGATATCTATTTCGCCATTGGCCCTTTTCTCTCCTGCAACTATTGTAGCTGTGTTCTTCTTCTGAGACTCCTGTTATTGCCACAAGGAGCTAGTATGTTGCTATTATGTTCCATTGTCTGGATACTGTATACGCTGCAAGTGATCATACAAAATTGTGCTGGCATACACTACTTGGCTTTCGAATTGGCTGAATTCTGAACTTGTTGAAATTGGTGGTCCCACTATGCACCACATAATCTGATACTGGTACTTTGTTGCCTTCTAAGAGCCGGGTAATGAAAATTGTGTTGTCTTCTAAAAATTACACTACTAGGTTCAGGGTTCAAAAACATCCATGGTTCAGATTCCGTGATGCTGTTGACTTCCATTATCTGAATACTGTTTACACTGAACATGATCATACAAAAGTTCACTAGCAGGTGGTACTACTTAGCTTTCAAATTGGGTATGTTCTGAACATGTTGAAACAAGTAATCCCAGCACATAAATGAATTATGTGTAGGCTTTTCAAAATCCAGGTAACGAAAACTGTGTATCTTCTAAAAATACTAGCAGGTGCAGTGTTCTAAAGCCTCTGTGATTCATCCCTGAACAATCAAGCTGTTGGTCTTGCTGCCCCGTTTTGTTTTGACATTTGACACTGATGTGGTACCATTACGATTAATTTCAGAGGAGATGGGGAACAGTGCATCTGCGACAACCGTCGCCCCAACTGCAGAAGGAAAAACCGGGCAAGCTCCAGCGCCTGACACGAAGCCGAAGAAGAAGATATGCTGCGCCTGCCCCGACACAAAGAGGCTGAGGGACGAGTGCATCGTGGAGCATGGCGAGGATGCGTGCGGGAAGTGGATCGAAGCCCATCGCCTATGCTTGAGAGCCGAAGGGTTCAACGTCTGATACGTTTAAGAGCGTCGCACTTCTGAACGACGAACAATGTCGGTTAACAGTTTGATCGCTGGGCATTCCAGTTTGCGGGGAGGGGTGTTCTCCCCCCTAATAGGCATTCAGCGCCACAGATGATATATGGAATTTTGTTATAAATGGTACCGTGTTGGGCTTTCTCCAAACGGTGTCATTGTTTGGAGACATTCTTGTTTCTTCTTGTCTGCTGGTTGGGCTGGATTTTTCACTGAACTAGATGATACCCCGCACGTTGTTGCGGAAACATTTGCAATACATTTCGATGATATGTGATTTCTATGGAACGTGAATAGTGATACTATGAAAACTAAAATTGCAAATCCATATGCTTTATTGTGTTTGATTAATGTATTGTAAAATATCTAATATATGTTTGCATGTTGAGGTGGATATTTCCATGTGCATGAATGCATGTTGTGGTAGGCCTTTTGCCATGCATGTTGCTTGATGATGTGACATGCTTACATGTTGAGAGAAATATGTTAGTGGGGGCTAGCTATTTAGATATAGAAGATTATCGTGCTAGCATAGTAATGCTGCTTACGGTCCCCCGTTTGTAATTCTGTTGCCGGCGCCTGTTGCCTGTTGCCTCCTTTGGCTGAACGGAGCAGCACCACACGGTGTTGTGGAATATGTGCTCGTAACGTGTGGATGGGTTGGGCACGCCGTCAGCTTTTTATTTCTGGCGGCGGGGGCTGCGTGGGATGTAAGCAGATGCTGAACTTTGAGTAGACGAGTTTACCTGCGACGCTGCCGACGCAGCCCGTTGGTTCGCGAACGCTACCACGCGAACTGATTCGTTTGTGCGTGCGCCCCTGGGTTTTGTGTGCACGGGTATGCCAGTAACTTCTTTCCCGGAAGAGTTGGCAGGAAAGAAAAAAATGCGAACCAACTTGGGCCTCTTTGATTCACATTTTTTTTTCGGTGAAATTCTTGATCTGTTCGTAATCAAATCACGACATTTTAGATATCACAAGAGATATAACAAAAAAATACAACCAAATATGTGGACCATCTAAGGAGGAATACAAGCACTGAAGTGAGTCGAAGGTGCGCCACCATCATCGTCCTCCCTCACTATAGTTGGGCAAACTTTATGGTACTAAACGGTTGGGAAGTCGTCGTGCGAAAATCTCACAGGACCAGTGCCCCAGAGCAGCAATCATTGTCGATGAAGACCAACACCGACCAAATCTCGTGAAACCACATAGACACTCCTCCACACGCCCTCCGACAAGGCTAGACGTATCATTGAGACGAGGATCAAACTTGAAAGACATTATTTCTACTAAGGGGCATCGCCGCAACCACACGACCTTAACCAAGACGCTAAACCTAATAAAAGCGAGAGTGGGGTCCCTCCGCCAGTGAGAGCCCGAGGTCCTCCACACCTCCACTGCCCAAAGGCATCGAAGGTGGAGAGGCCCGACGGAGACACTAGTGGGAGGAGGAGGAAACCTAGTTGTCTAGGAGTCTTTTTGTGGTGAGCAAAATTAGGGTGACATGCCAACTTGAATCCTATAAGATTAGCAAACTATAAAAATTTAGACTGGAGAGTGTTTAATATCACACGAAAAACAAATGATGGTGAAAAAATGATCTGCGCGGGATATAAATTTTCCTCTAAGATAGCGTGCAAATTAGTCCTTTGAATGTTTTTCCAAGGATTCTAATCCTACAAATCAAACACTATATATAGAGAAAATTATAAGGATACACATCCTATCCTATAAAAATTCTGCTCCCTCCATTACGTAACGTATGGCATATTTTGTTTTCTGAAAGTCAAACATGTCTTTTTCTTGCAGATAGTCTACATTTGACAAAGTTTATACTCCCTCCATTGCTAAATATAAATCTTTTCAAATATTTCAATATAGACTACATACGAAGCAAAACGAGCGAATCTACACTCTAAAATATTTCTTGTAGATAGTCTACATTTGACAAAGTTTATACTCCCTCCATTGTTAAATATAAGTCTTTTTAAATATTCCAATATGGACTACATACGAAGCAAAATGAGTGAACCTACACTCTAAAATATGTCTATATACATCCATATGTAGTTTATATTGAAATCTCTAAAAGACTTGTATTTAGAAACGGAGTGAGTACTTCATGGGATATAAAGTATAGACATCTAAAATACAAAAAAAAAGAGTACACTTCATGATAAATCTAATAACAGTGGTTTTTGTACTGTGAGTATTGATTTTTTTTAGTTCATCAAACAAACTTTCAAAAAACAAAATATAATTCTTTTAGGGTGTAAATATAAATTATATTGTGGAACGGAGCGAGTATAAAAAATGTATTTTTTTAATCAAAAGGAGGCGTCGGGTCGGGCCCGACTGGAACAGGAACACCCACCGGCCCGCGGGTTCCCGACGCCAACGCCGCCACCCCTCCCCCAATAAATCCAGCCGGACCCGGCCGCAGAGACACCCACCCCACCCGAGGAGAAAAGAAAGGATTTTCGTTTCGTTTTCGTCCGCTTCCGCCCCCGCTCCGTCGTCCTCACGCGACCAGCAGCTTGACTCCCTCCCGCACCGCACGCACGAGCAGCAGGAAGATGCAGATCTTCGTCAAGACCCTCACGGGGAAGACCATCACCCTCGAGGTCGAGAGCAGCGACACCGTCGACAACGTCAAGGCCAAAATCCAGGTGCGCCGCCGCCGCCGCCCCCTTCCTAATCCTTTCTAGGTCTACCCGCTGATTGGTCCGGTTTGATTTTGCTGAGGCGATGCGTCCGGTAAATCGTTGGTGTGCCGCTCCTATCCCGCCCGGGGACCATCTGGTTCTGCCCTAGTTCTTTAGACGGCGTGCTGTTTCTGCGCATGTTTGTTAGGATTTCAGCTTGCGCTGCGTTTATTCGGGCAGGCACTCGGAGTTGTGTTCAGGTTTCCTGGCAGGGATGTTATCGGGCGAAGTTCGGATTGCCCGAATCAGGGCAAGCATGCCGGGACGTTTTTAGCAAACTCTGTAGGGTTTCTTTTGCGGGGCTGCGCCTAAAGTTGTATGCAAGGGTTCACCCCTTTCTTCTGTCAAATTAGATTAAACAAATCCCTTTTGGTATGCAAAATTAGAACAATTAAGGTAGTTCCTCTTTGTGAAGCTGAGACTGTAGTTGTATACAAAGTCTATCATTGTGTTGTATAGTGGGTATCTGATTCAGTAACTAATTACAAAAAGGAATACAGTACATTCTTTGTTGTGACACATGGATATCTCACTTGATATCTTGTGCTGGTGCTGCTCCTTGTGATAGGGTAGAATATATCCAAGAATGCCTTTATTTTGTTCCCCAAGAAAATGATGAGATCACTGCCTTTATGCGTTTCATTCTTGTAGTTCCTATTAATCTGTTACAAATCACACATCCATCCTTTATGCTTTTCACTGTTGTATAATTGTTGTAGTGAAGGTACCTATGCTCTTTTTCAAATCACGCATCCATTCTTCGTCATGTCTGTCACAGCTGTGACCATAATCCAGAAAATAATTCTGCACTGCGAACTTTGCTTTCTTCACTTGGCATTGTATCAAGATAGCTACTGCATTGGTCAAGTGGCAGGCTATATCCTACCTCAAGCACTTGTGGAAACTCACGCTATTTTGTGCACTGTCACAGGACAAGGAAGGGATTCCTCCGGACCAGCAGCGTTTGATATTTGCTGGCAAGCAGTTGGAGGATGGACGCACGCTTGCTGACTACAACATTCAGAAGGAGTCGACTCTTCACTTGGTCCTCAGGCTCAGGGGCGGCACGATGATCAAGGTCAAGACTCTCACTGGGAAGGAGATCGAAATCGACATTGAGCCCACCGACACGATTGACAGGATCAAGGAGCGCGTTGAGGAGAAAGAAGGCATTCCTCCTGTGCAGCAAAGGTAATAACAAAGCCTGATATTACTCTTCTTTCGATCTTTCTACGTGCATTATATTCTGCTCAAATGAACTCTCTCTGTTCCTCATATCTGTAACAACGGCGGGGGACACTTTGTAGTATCTAGTATTTGGATGGCCCAGACTAACGGTGTAATTATTTTCTGCTTGCAGGCTGATTTACGCTGGTAAGCAGCTTGCAGATGACAAGACTGCCAAGGACTACAACATCGAAGGTGGCTCGGTCCTCCATCTTGTCCTTGCTCTGAGGGGTGGTTACTAGTTAAGCTGTAATGGAAACACTTGCCTCCTGAGAGAAGTGACCATTGGTGGCATGGAACCTGTGTTGGTGTTGCAAAGAGATAATAACAAACTAGCTTTGCTTAGTGGGAGGGGCTGTCTTCCATGTTATCTGCCTATATGATTTGACAAAACTAGTCGCAACTTTATCCGCCTCTGTTATTAGCTCTGCTGCGTAGTAAGATCCATATATCACCTGAATTTTGATTGTGTTTCGCCACTCTTTCCTGAATTCAAGTTTGATGTAGGGCTAAATGCAGAAAGATTGATCGGAAAATATAAATTATATTCATGTGAGGCTGGTTCGCCGAATCCTGAAAACATTCTGCTCTGGACACAAGAACGAGTGTTCGCACATACCCTTTTAACTTTTTCTTCATAAACATTTCAGAGAAGAACCAAGCATACTAGATCTTTCCTCTAGTTAAGATACACTGGTAAGCTACGGGCCTCTGACTTAGATAACCATACAGAGAGCAGCATATTGAGCTGCTTACAGTCCTCCCAAACATATTTTCTCTTCATTGACCAGAGCAGGGAGCAAACAAAAATGATGAGCATCAGCTGATAACTTCTCTTTCCTGTACAAACCTAACCCAAAGCTAAACTAAAACAAGAGGGGGGACAAGGAGTAAGAAGAGCCCCTATGAAACAGAATACCTTCTGTTCCTAAGAGGGGGGAGAGGAGAGGGCTTCACTTCCGTGGGCTTCGCCGTCGATGGCGGGCTCTGTGAGCTGCCGGACGTCTCTGAACCCTTGCCGTTCTCTCCATGCCCCTTGCTGCTCCACAGCTTGTCGAATATCCTCCTCGACCGCGACTGCAGCAGGAGGCCTCCGAGTTGGTCCTTGAAGCTGTTCCTGCCAACAACTTGATCTTTGAAGCTGTTTCTGCCAACAACTTGATCCTTGAAGCTGCTTCTGCCTCCCCTGAGCTCGACGTGCCGGTCCTCGCCCTCTCCTCTTGCGCTTAGGCTTGTCACTTGCTTATCCAGCTTGTTTGGGTGCCTCGGTATCCGCCTTTCGCAGTGCTCGCTTTGTTCCTGCACAGGCTTTGCACAAGCATGCTCTCCGCCGTCAGTTGGGGCTGGTACACTGCTTGAACCCGCCCTCAGCTGCTGGAAGAAGAGGACCTGCACCACCACCCGGAGAGGCAGGCGGTCGTTTTGTGTGGCATGCACGCATGCATCTGTCGAAAGCTTCTTGACATCTATCAGGCTGCAGATCTTCTTTTTGTCTGCTTTGTTTATGTCTGGATGTTCCTGGTTAGAAGAAGCAAATGATCAGGTGTGGTTATGGTCTTATAAAAGGTGAGATAGCAAACAGGCGATTTATCAAGTCTGCTTCCATGCTTAACCAAAGACTAGTATAACTATGGTTAAGATTTGTATAAGATTATTAGGATCAAGTTTCCATTCAGTATAGCAGAAAGTACTGACAGCAACCATTGAGCAAATTTAGGTTCATCAAGTGCATTGAACATACCTTGATATACGCATCAACCGCGTAGTACAAGCCGTCATGAACAGGTCTAGCTGCTTCTGGCACCGCCGTAGCTAGTTCTACAAAGGTGGAGAATTCAAGGTCTGGATCTGCAGCTACTTCAGATAGGTACCCATCAACCAACTCCCCTAGAGCCAAAGTGGATTCTTGCTCAAAGTTGAGCTCAATCATTTTCTCATCAGATTTCTCGACGAAATCGCCATTGTGAGACAATGCTGTTCTTGCAACAAATCTCTGAACAAGATTATGGACCAAATGAACATCATGCATGCCCTCACTGGGCGAAGCAGCAGGCAACAAGAGATCCTTCACCGAAGCTTTGTGCAGCTGGAAACTGATCCTTCTCATGAGCTCCTCCTTCACATGATCCCCAGACCCAACTAATATAGCAACTTTCAAGAGCTTCAGGAGAAACCTGCAAGAGCAACCCGAGCTCTTATCTGACGGCAGCAACCATATTATGGTCTCCACCAAGCATTGGTTCCTTCTCATGTAATCATCAGCGACCAGAGCGTCGTAAGAGTCTGGCAGCCACCTAACTGCATAGGCTTTGAGGGCTTCTCCTATCAAGTCAGGTGACATCCTCCCCTTGGATTTGATAGCAACCATAACTCTCTTGTAGAGATCAACATCCAATTCACACAAGTCCTCAACCCACCAGTCCTTGGGAGCTACCGAAGTTTTTCCTGCCGGCTCAATTATTTCAGTGCAGGCTACTCCTTTCTTATTATAACTGTATGACCAGGATACATTTGCAGGATCTACAGAGGTCTTCGAAGCAATGGCGTCGATACATCTACCGACAACCTTCAGCTCCTCAGACCAAGGTAACAGTGCCTTCGTGCTCTGGAGAACAATGATCGAGTCTTTCCAGCTCCGGAGGATGCTGGAGTTTATAAAGACCTCGATTTTGAATATCAAGTTCCCTTTGTCCATATCTTCGGTCATTCCAAGGAACTCTGCTGCACATCTTGCTGCAACAACATTGTGGGGACTGAGGGTGACAACCATCCCATAGCAGAATTTTGCACATATTTCAAACCCTTTTGCTCCCCCGGGTAAATCATCTATGTGGATGTCATCTGTCCCTTTCTCAGTAGCCTTAAGGACTAGCTTCTGAAGTTTGCTGCTCTTGGACAGAAGGGGAAACTGCATACAACAATCAACACAGACATAAATTTTCAGTCATGATTGGTAATCAGATATTGCTCTGCATATGAGTTATCACCAGCTAGAAAATAAATCATTTACATAATGCAGCACTGGTGATTATAACACTGAAGTAACAAAATGCCAAGCACTTGATGAAAATGATTAAGCTTGTATCTATGCAAATGCTATCAGGGTATTCTTTCCTTCAGCAGTGTTTTGAGTTGAATTATTGTCATGGGAGTCTGAAGCAACCCTAAAATTTAGGCAAGTTTTAAATAGCTAACTGATACCCTGGTAAAACTAAAGTTTACCAGCACCAATATTAAGTACTGAAGTGTTCCATGCAGGTAGGTTTTACTTGATTCAACACAATTTGACAACACAAATCACTTTCTTTACTTTAAGCTACAAGCAGACCTTGTTAAGAAAAAAAACGGCATAGGGTTGCTACAAGGTGTTGTTAGGCTGAAGAATGGTAACATAAATGCAATGGATGATTCTTCGATTTGTTTGGTTAGATTGCTGAAGGCAGTCTATTAAGCATCAAAAATATTTTAAGGTGGTGTTGATAATCAGCTTGGCAGTGAAAATAATTTGTGTGTGAAACAGGACCCAGTAGATTGGAAAGAGACAGCCCAACAACAATCAGACGTGAAGCATAAATGTTGATGATGTTACTACTCTTGATGGCATGACAAAGAGACCCCGACAGTTGAACATTCGGTGTCTGAAGAACTACGTATCCAGGACGTAACACATATCTACTTCCACCACCCTTGCCGTTATTTGTAGAAGCAAATATAAATGCTTAGTGTTGACTTCAGCAAAAATTGCTGAAAATACTAGCACACTGACCTTGTGCAAGTAGAATTTGACTTCACCAATATGCACAATAACATCCGTTGCAAGGTCAGAGACCACCGATCTGTGCATATGAACAAACTTGTAAGCATATCATATTGCGAAACAGAACACACAAACACTCTTTGGTAACCATGATAATGTTAAAAAAACATTACAGAGATTTAGTTTTATACAGGTAGTTCTTGTACCCGCCTAACGCTCCTACAAAGCTTTCACCCCCGAAATCACGCATACCAATTGTGGAGAAGCTCAGGAAAATGTCAAAACTATCAGAATGAAACAAACATCTGAGATTATGTTAACAGTCTCCCGCAAAAAAACAACATATCGACCGTCACCCGCAGACCATTGACTAGTCGCTCTCTCGAAACACATGACAACAGCGTAGACATGAAGCTTATCCTAAGCTGTAAAGACCTCCACTACATCTACAACACACCAATAATGGAGGAAAAACATGCAGTGGCAGTTAAACTAGACTGTGTATGCGGCTCGCTTTCCAGTTATTCCAGTTCAGCAAAGGGAAGAAGCAGGGCACTAGGGGTCTGGAGTTGGTGAACAGGACACGTATGCATGCCATCGGCTGGCCACTAATCATTAGTTCATTACTAACTAACAAGGTCCAGAAATCCCACAGGCTCAACTTGAGCTTGACACCATCCCTTTCCAATGTTTCTTCATCTAGTTAACTGGCTACAAAAGCACCTTGCCAAGAAGATACATATGTCAGGCTCAAGCTCTGCTTTGTGCTGCTTTGTGCTTTAAACCCATTTCTTTTTTACCACCAGCACTTGGCATTCAGAGAAAAGAATGCTGGATTGCTTGGAGAGACCATCAACTTGCAGTGGATTCTTTAGATTAACCGGAGGCAAAGTGAGGCCTGATCAATGATTAGTGAGATGGGGAGATGACAATTGTTTTCTTCCTTCCTTGACAATAACTTAACCCTGGCCAACTTTAACCAAGTTGCCATGCCAAGACGAACAGCAGGGCGTAGTGGCATCTGCATTAGATTAATACTGGCGCTCAGCGCATTGCCCCTAGCACTCAGATCTATTCCGCACTAGCAAAGAGGGGAGAAAACAAGTGCTACAACATGTTTGGATTTAAAAGACAAAAGGAAGTCAATCATTCTTTTGGGCGAGCAAATGATGCAGAGCAATCTACATGAGGGTGAAAGGCACTGACGGACGCCGGGAAAAAGATGCAAGAACATTTCAAGTAAGTAAATGAGACCCAACCAAAGGATGAATGAACTACAGTACACATTACAAGAAGAGTGTTTTTCGTTGTTGTTTTTTAATCAGAGGACTGCTCATCGCTGTGAACTGAACCGTATAAGAGGCTAGGGGGGAGGATGGCGACAATGGGACGGACACGAACAACTAATCCCGAGAGGAACAAGGAATGCCAGCTCGAGGGATCAGTTGGAGAAACTCCGTTCTGCTACTGGTATCATAGTGCTAGATCCAGTTGGGAGAAGCGTAGAGAGCCACACATGGAGGAAGCATAAACAAAAGAAGGCGGGCAGAGGGGACAGGACAAGGCAGAAACTGGTAGAGATAGATAGATAGAAACGGCGCACACAGCCTAGCACTCCGCACTTCCCAAGAACCAATAGTCAACTCACGCCGTGGCTCGAAATGAAACAGCCGTATTTTGGAGCAAAACTGTTTTTTATGGCGCATTAGCAATCGGACAGGGGGTGAGTAACCAAGATCCAAGCGCAATGCCAGGCCCAAAACTCCACATAAACTGGTACAGGAGGAAGAGGCGCAAGCATGACAGTCGGAGTAAGAAGGTGGTGATGCGATAAGAGCGGTTCCCGAACGGCCGCCATTCTATAAGCTCTGCTGTTCCAAAGGGACGCACGGCATGAATACGCTTGCAAGAATCTCACCGGGAGCACTAACAGAAGGAAGGGAGAAGACGAAGGTGTCTGTGGCAAGAATCTTGCGGCGAAACGCGCCTAGCTACGTGTAGAGCAAGAGGGGGAGGACATGGACGAGAGGAGATTCTGCTCCGCCGCCATGAACCGGAGAAGCGGCGGCGGCGCGAGCAAGAAACGTAAGACAGCAGACAGCGCAGGGGAAGGGAAAACCCGCCCACGGTTTGAGCGGGAAGGAAGCAACGGTAGAGATGGACAGGAGGATGAGAGAGGAAGGAAAGACGGAAAGAGGGTGACTGACCTGACGTCGGCGCCGCCGGACTGGAAGGCGTCCGGCTTGGAGCCCAGCTTCATGAACTTCATCTTCTCCCTCGCTCCCTCTCCAGCAGCCTCTAGCTCCCTCGCACCCTCGCAGAAGACCTCACTGTCTGTCCGTCTGACGCTCACTCAGGCGGCCCGGTGCTTTCTTCTTCCCATGCACTTTCCTTCCCACCCCGGGACGGCGCGAGAGAGAGGCAGCGGGAAGCAGAGCACGGACGAAAAAACCACCCAGCAGTACGCAACGGCAGCAGGGGAAGAGAGTCGTAGCAAGAGAGAGGCGCGGCTGGGTTGGGTTGGTGTGGGGGAGGCTTGAACGCAGCAGCAGCAATTAAACAAGGGGATATGGAGGGAGGGAGGGAGGAGGCGGCAATGATGGTGATGGCGTGGCGTGTGAGCCATGGAAGGGGTGGTGCTGGTATTATTAACTCCTCCTCGGCCGCTGCTCTGCTCTCTGCGCTCTGCCTGCTCTCCGCGGCTGCCAAAGCCGCCTCCTCTCCTGCTCGCTCCGCCCGTCGCAATGTCAATGGCTCAACGTGGTGTGGTGTGGGCAGGACGCAGTAGCAGCAGTATCTCCCTCTCGCTCTCTCTAGCCTTTTCCTCTGCGTCTGCTCCTCTTTTCCTTCGCCTCAACGCGCAATATGTTAAAAACTCGCCCCCGGCTGCTCCTCCTGCTGCTGCTGCTGCTGCATGAAAACCACACGGCGATGATACTTTTTGGGTTAGGAAAAGGGCGTGGTATTTCTTCCACTGTTTGATTGTATAATATGCTCCCAGGATTAGCTAGCCGGGCTAATTATCCGTTTAGTCTTTTGATGCCCGAGGGTGCGGCAGAACTTTACAGGGAAACGGGTGGGGTGGCGCGCCCCTGCCCCTGCCCCTGCCCCTGCCCCTGCCTGTCGTGCGCGAGCGCGAGTGCGAGTGCGAGAGGAGCGCCTGCGTGCCTCTGCGCCTGTGTGGTGGAGAGAAAGGTGCAACAAACAATCTATCTGCGCGCAGCGTTTAACAGCAGCAGCAGCAGCAGCGCGGCACAGGTCGCTTTCTGTGTGCGGCGCGCGCCAGCTTCACAGGCGGACACATGCCCAGTAATAACGATGTGCAGCAGTGCTCTGGCCTGGTAGTGGTAGAGTAGAGCAGATCCGTCCCCTGTTGTGTTGTAGGAGTATGTACTACTGCCTCCGCCCGGAATCAAAACCGACGTATGTGGTAGATGTATTGAGCGTCAACTAATTTCGGATGAAGAAAGTACTCGGTCAAACGCAGCGCAGTCGTTCCATGCTCACCTTTTGAACGGCGGTGAAGCTGGACTTTTGCTTGGACGAGAAGCACCGGGTCAGGTCAGTTGCGTCGTCCGCGAGCAAATAAAAACTTTTGAAAAACGCAGCGCAGGATCATCTGCCCGTATCGGAACAACAATAAGTTAATCGACCAGCAAAAGGTGGCAGCGCCATCCATCCATCCGTAGCCCTCGGTTTGTCACGCATTCCCACCGGCGCACCGCGCACCACGCTCGCTCGGCCGCCACCTTTCCACGCCCCGCCCGCCGTCGGCCGGCCGGCCGGCGCGCACGCCACGTCCCAGCGCGGCAAATACGCTCATGCGCTTTCCATCTCTCCGGCGCGCCGGTACGTGTCCGCGCGTCCTCCGCCCCATGTGCCCCGCCCGCGTTCTTTAGTTAAAAGGCTCAGATACGGCGGTCCAATGAGCGAGCGCAGGATGATGCTCTCCGTCGGCCGGCGCCCATGGGTGGCGTACGCAGCGACTGTTTATGTATTTGGGTTGGGGGTGCGCATGGCATGGCAACGGGCGCTGCGCGCGCGGGCTGAGGGTGTCAGGTCGATCGCGCGGGGGAGAGAATCTCGGTCAAACGACGACGGGGGCGGTTAACTTTGTGGCTAAACAAATCACCACCCTGCCGGCTTTGCCAAAGTCACCGCGCTTTGATGCTCGTTCGTTACTTTGTGGACCGGTGGAAGTAAAGGACCCGGGTGGAAAGGCCTATGTCTTTCTTGAGTTTTTTTTTTTTTTTGAGAATCATCTTTCTTGAGTGAATTTATTAGGTGCATGGTCGGTTTATATGTGTTTGGTTGAGACATTTTTGCCCTTTCTCTTTTTTTTGGCAAAAAGAAAAAGAGCAAATCAATAATAAAAGTTCATCCTTGTAACAAAAACTACATCAAGATTTCAAGACCGCCGAAAAACCACACCTACCGCCAGACCGAGTCGCTATCGCCACTCCATACCGGAGCCCTTTAGTTTTGCATAATGTGCGTATACAAATAGAGTTTATAGTTGTATCCTACTGAAATGAACACATGTGGTACATGTGTTTTTCTCTCTTCTAAGAAAATAAAAAAAGGCTCCCAGTATTTAGGGTTTCCCCACCTCCCATCGGCACCGTCGCCGATCTGCCTCATCTCCTGTGTGCTGGAATTTAGTCTATTTTGAACAGCCCAATAACTATTTCAGAAATTCCTAATAAATCCTAGAGGCCCAATTAGCCCATTTGTGCAAGGCAAGGGATACTACTAAAGTTTAGTCCCACATTGCTAGTTTAGTGGGAGTTGGACCTCCTTATAAAGAAGGTTCTTTTCCCACTTGTACGAGCATGAAAACAAGAGGGATATCCATGCGCGCTCCTCCTCCGCCGCCCGCCACGCCTCGTCGCCGATATCTAAAATTTTGCCACACACTACGGATATACGAAAGGTCACACGGAAGCATGCGAACGGTGCAGCCCTTCGACTGCTGGTTGTTCGCTTCGTCTATATCTCTTCGTTTCGCCTCCCGTCGTTGCCCTCTCGCCTCCTTCTATTGCGCCTATAAAAGAGAGGCCGCTCCTCCCAGAGAGACGCACCAGAACTTCTCCTTCCTCTCGCCACCGGTTCCAATCTCTGAGCTGCTGTTGTCTTCCTCATCCCGGCTTGCGACGTGCACCGTGAGTCGGGACAGTAGGCCTCCGAAACCGCACCTTTTGAGTCCTGTACGGGAGAAGGGTGATAAGGTTTTTGGGGAGCGCTCAGCGCGACTACTGGCTGCTTCATCACAGACGATCTGGTCGATGACGACTTCTTCCCCGACGTCCACGACCTCCTCGACGACATGGCAGGCGAGGACACCGACCCCAAGTCCAGCGCTTCTGCTGCTGCTGTCCCGTACGTGTTCTTGTTTTTCCTGTTAAAGGTTCTGCCGCAGTTCCTTGTTCTAGTCCTTGTCCTACACCTGATAGGTTCTACTTCATATATGCTACTTGCTATATTGTCTGCTCTAGATATGTTTACTTACAGCTCATATATGAAGATGTTGTTTACCTTCTCTTTGTCAAATTGCATGACTTGCTTTATCTCTGCTATATTAGTCATGCTTTATCTAGTATTTCTGTCAGCAAAGTTGTTTGGTAAATTGCTCATATTTCCAACAATCCAAAAACCTTATTATAGGCAATTTACCCCGAGTGGTTTTGCTGCTTCCATGAGACCTCCTATGTTTGAGGGTATCCACTATAAGAGGTGGCGCGTGAGAGCAGTCTTATGGTTTCAAACCATGAGTTGCTATGACGCCACTCTCGGCAAACCTGAAGGAGAGCTTGATGCTCAACAGGCACAAGCTTTTCAGAAAATGGATACTCTGTTTAAGGTTGCTCTCTTGAGTGTTCTTGGTGAGAACATAGTTGATGCTTATGCGTCAATTGATAATGGAAAAGATATGTGGGATGCACTCGAGGCCAAGTTTGGGGTCTCGGATGCTGGCACTGAGCTGTACATCATGGAACAATTCTATGATTACAGGATGACTGAAGAGCGCTCCGTGGTTGAGCAAGCTCATGAGATACAATCATTTGCTAGAGAACTTGAGCACTTCAGTTGTATGCTACCAGACAATTTTGTTGCCGGAGGTATCATCACTAAACTTCCTCCTTCATGGAGGAACTTTGCTACCTTGTTGAAGCATAAGAGGCAGGAGTTTTCCGTCCCGGATCTCATTGGCACTCTTGATGTGGAAGAAAAGGCGAGATCAAAGGACACACATGCTCGAGGTATTGAGGGAGGATCTAGTTCCAATGTGGTACAGAAGCAGAACTTTCAGCCCCACAAGTTCAAGAACAAGGGCAAGTTTGATGGGAAGAACAAGGCTGTGCAACACACGAACTTCAAGAAGAATAATGGCAAGAAGAAAGGTGCTTGTCATGTGTGTGGGGATCCTGATCATTGGGCTCCTAGTTGCCCTAATCGCTATGACAAGCGTCATCCCGGGAAAGGCGGCAAGACCGCTAATGTTGTCATTGGAGACACTGACATGAAGGATGCTGGGTATGGTATATTTCCCACTATTCTTTCAGTATGTCATTCTCCTGACTGGTTGATTGACACGGGTGCTAATGTGCATGTATGCAGTGATATTTCCATGTTTTCGTCTTATCAGACCGCAGGAACTTCAACCGTGTTGATGGGCAATGGTTCAAGTGCTTCTGTTCGTGGTGTTGGCACGGTCGATCTGAAGTTTACTTCGGGGAAGATCGTGCGGCTGAAGAACGTGCATTATGTCCCCTCCGTCAATGAAAATCTTGTTAGCGGATCTCTTCTGTGTAGAGATGGCTACAAGCTTGTCTTTGAGTCGAATAAATTTGTAATATCCAAGTATGGAACCTTTGTTGGTAAAGGCTATGAGTCAGGAGGCTTGTTTCGTTTATCCTTATCAGACATTTGCAATAAAGTTGTTAATCATATTTGCAACAATACTGAATCCAATGTGTGGCATTCACGTCTTTGTCATGTTAACTTTGGTTGCATGTCGCGACTAGCGAAGTTGAACTTAATCCCTAGTTTCACCACCGTCAAGGGATCTAAGTGTCAAGTGTGTGTGCAAGCTAAGCAACCTCGTAAGTCTCACACGACTGCAGAAATAAGAAATCTTGCACCACTAGAGCTCATACATTCAGATCTATGTGAAATGAATGATGTGTTGACAAAAGGTGGAAAGAAATATTTCATGATGTTAATTGATGACTCCACTAGATACTGCCGTGTGTATCTTCTGAAATCTAAGGATGAGGCTTTGAACTTTTTCAAGATCTATAAAGCTGAAGTGGAAAACCAACTTGATCGAAAAATCAAGAGGCTTAGGTCTGACCGTGGTGGAGAGTATTTTTCCAATGAATTTGATGCTTTTTGTGTGGAACATGGTATAATCCATGAGAGGACGCCTCCCTATTCACCTCAGTCAAATGGGGTGGCCGAAAGAAAGAACCGTACTCTAACAGATTTGGTTAACGCCATGTTAGACACTTCGGGTCTCTCCAAGGCATGGTGGGGGGAGGCGATATTGACTGCATGTCATATCCTAAACCGAGTTCCCACAAAGAACAAAGAGATAACTCCATTCGAGGAATGGGAGAAGAAAAGGTTAAAACTCTCTTATCTACGAACATGGGGTTGTTTGGCGAAAGTCAATGTTCCAATTCCAAAGAAGCGGAAGCTTGGACCAAAGACTGTGGATTGTGTTTTCCTGGGATATGTTGTTCATAGCATTGGCTATAGATTCTTGGTTGTAAAATCTGAGGTACCTGACATACATGTCGGTACGATCATGGAGTCGAATGATGCGACTTTCTTTGAAGATATATTTCCCATGAAGGATATGGCTACCTCATCTAATCAGGAGATGCCTAGTTCATCGAATCAGGAACCAGTTACAATTACCCAACCTGCCATTTCGATGGAACACTTTGAAAGTCCTGTGCAGGAGAACGATGAAGTTCCTACTAGGAGCAAGAGACACAGGACTGCAAAGTCTTTTGGTGATGATTTTCTTGTGTATCTTATAGATGACACTCCCAGTTCTATTTTAGAGGCCTATGCATCTGAAGATGCTGACTACTAGAAGGAAGCGGTTCGTAGCGAGATGGATTCCATCTTGGCGAATGAAACCTGGGAGATAACTGATCGTCCTTATGGGTGCAAACCTATAGGATGCAAATAGGTATTCAAGAAGAAGCTTAGGCCTTATGGTACTATTGAAAAGTACAAGGCTCGGCTTGTGGCTAAGGGTTATACCCAAAAGGAAGGTGAAGACTTCTTTGATACTTACTCACCTGTGGCTCGACTGACCACTATTCGAGTTCTACTTTCACTAGCTGCCTCGCATGGTCTTCTCGTTCATCAAATGGATGTTAAGACTGCTTTCCTAAATGGAGAGTTGGACGAGGAAATTTATATGGAACAACCAGATGGGTTTGTACTAGATGGTCAGGAAGGGAAAGTGTGCAAGTTGCTGAAGTCTTTGTATGGACTTAAGAAAGCACCCAAACAGTGGCATGAGAAGTTTGAAAGAACTTTAACAGCTGCAGGCTTTGTTGTGAACGAAGCTAACAAATGTGTGTACTATCGCCATGGTGGGGGCGAGGGAGTTATCCTTTGCTTGTATGTTGATGACATACTGATTTCTGGAACAAATCTGAATGTTATTAAGGAGGTCAAGGATTTCCTATCTTGTTGTTTTGAGATGAAGGATTTAGGAGTGGTTGATGTCATTCTGAACATCAAGTTGTTGAGAGACGATGATGGTGGGATTACATTCCTTCAATCTCACTATGTGGAAAAGATCTTGAGTCGCTTTGGCTATAGTGACTGCAAGCCCTCTCCAACACCATATGATGCGAGTGTGTTACTTCGAAAGAATTCAAGAATTGCTAGAGATCAATTGAAATATTCTCATATTATTGACTCGCTTATGTACTTAGCAAGTGCTACAAGACCTGATATCTCTTTTGCTGTTAGCAAACTGAGTCAGTTTGTCTCAAAACCAGGAGATGTGCATTGGAAAGCTCTAGAGAGAGTTTTGCGTTATTTGAAAGGCACTGCAAATTATGGAATTCACTACACCGGGCATCCAAAGATGCTTGAAGGGTATAGTGACTCAAACTGGATCTCAGATGCTGATGAGATAAAGGCCACGAGCGGTTATGTATTCACTCATGGAGGTGGCGCTGTTTCTTGGAAGTCTTGCAAGCAGACCATCTTAACGAGGTCAACAATGGAAGCAGAACTCACAGCACTAGATACAGTTACGGTTGAAGCTGATTGGCTTCGCCGGCTCTTGAATGACTTGCCGGTTGTTGAGAAACCTCTACCGGGTGTCCTTATGAACTGCGAAAATCAAACTGTGATCAAGAAAGTGAGAAGCTCAAAGGATAACATGAAGTCATCAAGACACGTTCAGAGAAGGTTAAAGTCTGTCAGGAAAATGAAAAACTCCAGAGTTATTGCGTTGGATTATATCCAAACATCTAAAAATCTGGCAGATCCTTTTACCAAGGGTCTATCACGTAATGTGATAGATAATGCATCGAGGGAGATGGGTATGAGACCCACAATATGAGTTGTTCACAGTGGTAACCTATTCTTTGTGATCGGAGATCCCGTGAATTAGATGTGGAAGACAAGCTGTTGGTCAACTGAGAGGAGAGTATCCTTACTATTCACAATACCACTCCATGAAGATGCAATACTTTCCTAATCTGCATGGCAGGTTGATGTATATCTTAATGTGTTCTAAGTGGCTTATTTAAGCAGAGATGTTATCCTGCAGAACATCTTTTGAATAACACACCTATATGAGTCTGATTGTCAAACGTCGCAATCTATGAGAGTAGGGTTCTCTCTAGTAAACTCATGAAAGGTCACGGAGTATGACGCATAAGCTCCACCCGCGGAGAAGACCCACGGTAGCCACGTATTGATCAAGGCTTTATGTGAAGCTAGATTCACAGAAAACTTGCAGTTCAAGGCCCAGTCCACTATTCAAGTTGCTTACTAGTGTAGCATAGAGTTCTAGGTGGAAATTCAACTTAACAGTCTCCACTGCAGTACCGGTATATAAAACAGTGTTTTGGAACCAAAGGCAAATTTCTGTGTGCCTCTGGGATCTGGTGGGGGATTGCTGGAATTTAGTCTATTTTGGGCAGCCCAATAACTATTTCAGGAATTCCTAATAAATCCTAGAGGCCCACTTAGCCCATTTGTGCAAGGCAAGGGATACTACTAAAGTTTAGTACCACATTGCTAGTTTAGTGGGAGTTGGACCTCCTTATAAGGGAGGTTCTTTCCCCACTTGTACGAGCATGAGAACAAGAGGGATATCCACGCGCGCTCCTCCTCCGCCGCCTGCCAATCCACGCCACGCCTCGTCACGACGCACCGCGGGTTGCGGGAATGAGCCAAGCCGATGTCTAAATTTTTTCCACGCACTATGGGTATATGAAAGGTCACACGGAAGCTGAAAAGATTTTTGCGAAAGTGGAGTTCGAATGCGAACGGTGCAGCCCTTCGGCTCCTGGCTGTTCGCTTCGCCTCTGTCTCTTCGTTTCGCCTCCCGTCGTTGCCCTCTCGCCTCCTTCTCTTGCGCCTATAAAAGGGAGGTCGCTCCTCCCAGAGAGACACACCAGAACTTCTCCTTCCTCTCGCCACCGGTTCAAATCTCTGAGCTGCTGTTGTCTTCCTCATCCCGGCTTGCGGCGTGCACCGCGAGTCGGGTCAGTAGGCCTCTGAAACCGCACCTTTTGAGTCCCGTACGGGAGAAGGGTGATAAGGTTTTTGGGGAGCGCTCAGCGCGACTACTGGCTTCTTCATCACGGACGATCCGGTCGACAACGACTTCTTCCCCGACGTCCACAACCTCCTCGACGACATGGCAGGCGAGGACACCGACCCCAAGTCCAGCGCTTCTGCTGCTGCTGTCCCATACGTGTTCTTGTTTTTTCTGTTAAACGTTCTGCCACAGTTCCTTGTTCTAGTCCTTGTCCTACACATGATAGGTTCTACTTCATATATGCTACTTGCTATACTGTCTGCTCTAGATATGTTTACTTACAGCTCATATATGAAGATGTTGTTTACCTTCTCTTTGTCAAATTGTATGACTTGCTTTATCTCTGCTATATTAGTCATGCTTTATCTAGTATTTCGGTCAGCAAAGTTGTTTCGTAAATTGCTCATATTTCCAACACTATGGCTTTAGGGCTATGGAGGTGCAATGGATTCTACCCCCTGCAGGTGGGAGGGCTGGATAAGGTTCTCCCTGCCTAGCCACCGTCTCCACTGATGGATTGATGGAAATAGAGGACCTGCACGGAAAGGCCTACATCTTTCTTGAGTTCAATGCTAGGGCGAGGTACATGCTCAGTTTAGGGTTAGCAAAATATGGTTTTGCCAGAGACTAACTAACATGGTTAGTTTTTTTGGATGGAACTAGTCCATCATGGTTTAATCATAGACTTGACACCGATGCTTCCATTTTTCTAGATTTATTTCAAGCTTTCTGACGATATTCGTTCTGTGGGAAGAGACGTTTCCGTCAACTACGGAGGCGCCAGTGGCGGCTTCGTCAATCTCAAGATAATGTGTTGGCTCAGTCCCTTAGATGTGCTCATAGGGATAGAGCATGCGTGCATACATTCATTGAAGTGAGTATATGTGCATATGTATGAGCGTCTGGGTCTTGAAACATTTTTGTTGTTTTCCTGTTTAGTTTTGCATAATATGCATATACAAATAGAATTTATAGTTGTATCCTACTGAATGGAACACATCTGGTACATGTGTTTTCTTTCATCTTGAGAAAGAAAGAAAGGCTCCTAGGTACTTTGGGTTTCCCCGCCTCCTGCCAGCGTCATCACTAATCTGGCTTGTTTCCTGTGTCATTAGGGTCATGAAGGCGCGTTGGATTTCGACCCTTGTTGGCGGGAGGACTCATGCTTCATTTTAGTGTTGCTAAGAAAGGCAAGGCAACGGCGGCTCTTTAACGATGAAATAAGGTTCTACCCGCCTAGCCTTTGTCCCGGCAGTTTATCTTGCGTCCGGACGGATCTTGCGGGATTTTGTCGGTGTTTGTTTTTGATAGATTTGCGTGGATTTGATCTTTGTTCGTCTATGTTATGTCTACAAGTTGGATCCCATCAATTTATGCTTCTCGTCATCGACGACGAATGTCATTATGGGGCGTTAGTCTTTTGGGGGCTTAGCATAACGATTTTTTGACTGTACACTACAACATAGTTTGTCCGACTTCGGTGAGGGAGAAGCGATGACGGTAACGCACCTTCGCCTCGCTCTAGTGCTTGTAGTCGTCGTTAAAGGTCTACATACATGGATGCATTTTGTGTAATTTCTTGTGTTCTTTTCGTACTGTTATGATGTTTGATAAATAGCCGAAAATTTTACCCCCAAAACACTACAAACTTTACTCTATTTTGCGACATTTTATTGGTGTCATGTATAATCCTTTTTCGTCACGGCCCTCGTGGGTAGCGTATGCAGCAGCTGTTTATGTACTTTGGGGTGCGCATGGCAACGGGCGGGCGCGGGCACTTCTGTTAAACGGGGGAGAGAATCTCGGTCAAACGACGTGGATGGTTAACTTTGTGGCTAATCAAATCACCACCCTACCGGCTTTGGAAAAGTCACCACGATCAGATGCTCGGTACTTTGTGGACTGCTGGAAATAGAAGACTTGGATGAAAAGGCCTACACCTTTCTTGAGTTCAAGGGTGAAGCCAGGTGCATGCTCGAACTGATAGCATGCCCCAATCCTGCTGATCCATTGTCCACTTAGTGCATCTACAGCCGAGATGTACAAATCCGGACCCTCAAACACCCGCGGACGTGACCTGGGTGGAAAGGCCTACACCTTTCTTGAGTTCAAGGGTGAAGCCAGGTGCATGCTCGAACTAATAGCATGCCCCAATCCTGCTGACCCATTGTCCACTTAGTGCATCTACAGCCGAGATGTACAAATCCGGACCCTCAAACACCCGCGGACGTGTCTGGACGTGCCCACACAGACCAGACACGCCTTATTTGTTAGGTTGTACTCCCGCAGGTGTCCCTCATGTCTGAAACCTTCAAACCATACAAAAGCATGCAACGCTACATAAAAGACGATCATCACACGCAGTTTATCAGATTACCATTTCATCGCCGGACAAAAGAAGCATAGTTCGCCGGAGTAGTGGAAATTCGTACTACAAACTAATTAAAACTTAGTTAAAATATAAAGACAAGGGTGAAGGGCGGAGGAAATCACCATTTGCACGCCGGCCCCTTCCCCTTCCGGTCGTCGATGCGGCTATGCCCCTCCTCCGTGTAGGCGTCGACGTGCGGTGGTCCGTCGTCATTGGAACTGGAGGTGGAGCCGCTGGTCAAGTCAGAGTCCGAGTAGCAGCTTCAGCTCGACAGCCTGCGGACCAGGCGGTCCTGCTCCTTGGCATGGCAAGCCGCCTTCGCCTTCGCCTTCTTGCTTGCCTCGCGCTCCGACAACTCGATGGCGAGTCAGAGTGCTTTGGCATTCTTGTGATGGAGGAGCCGCGCATCCGTCTCTGCCGTCGTGAGAGAGCGACGGAGGACAGACGTGAGGAGCGCGGAATCGGGATCGACCGGCGCGGTCGCGTGTGCCATGCGGCCAGCGCCTCCCCACTGCTGCCCTCTCCCTTGCTCGTTGCCGCTTGCGGCGGGCTGCTCGTGCCTCAGACTCGAGCGTCCTCGTGCGCGCTGGTGTCTGCGCGGGCACGAGGACCTAGCGGTAGCCGGGCACCACTTCCTGAATAGAGGGAGGTTGCCAACGTACCTGGATGACGGGAGGGGAGCGGCCAGAGCTGCCCGCCGGGCGGGACGGGCCGGCGACGTCCCCTACGCTGCGTTGACAGGTGATAACGCTCGGGAAGAAGATCTGCCACTACCACTGCCGTTGCTGCCTTGGTCGAGCAGCGACCAACTCAATGCAATGCGGAGGGCACTCCTCCACATCCATGGTGGAGGCGTCAGATTCTTCGCCAGAGCCGCCACTACTTCTCTTGCCGACCATTGGATCGACGGGGAGGTGATCGGAAGTGGAGTGGACGAGCACAGGAGTGAAGTGGAGTTCGCATTGACTGGTGTCTAGGGTTTTCCAGATGGGGATATTTGTGGGGTCTGGGTGGGCCAGGCTAGGCCAAGCCTACGTGGAGGACGTGCTCGGACGCCCCATATCCGCCCTATATTTGGGCTCATATGAGGGGTGCCGGTCAGTCCGGGCGTTTCAAGCCCGTTTAAGGAGCCCATCTGGGTCGTTTTCTCACAACCAGTCAATGACCGGACGACCTACCCGGCCGTTTGAGACGGGTTTGAGAGGTCCGGTTGTAGATGCTCTTAGGCTTGGATGGCATGCTTGACAAAAAATGGTCGCCCTGCAGGTCATGGTGTAGCCTGCAGAGGAGGTTGCTGCTCCAAGGAGAAAGGAAGGAGAGAGAGGAAAAGCAGAGGGAAAGGAAGTGAGAGATGGACACATCCTCTATCTAGGTGAGCTCAACATATTGGCTCCACAAAAGGCTCATGCCTTAGCATAGGATGAGAGAAAATTGACTAGTAGCCTCACATCTTTAATCTAGCTAGATGGGCTGGGGCAGCAGCTAGGTACCGCCCCCATTGTACATGCCCTAGTTTAGGGCATTTCCAAGGCTGACTTGTAAATCTCTCCAGTATATGTCTGTTTTTATGTTCGGATGTGGTCTGCATACATGATGCGGGAGTGATCCACCAAATGCTAATCACGAAGTATCCGGTTGGGAGAAGAAAAAACAGGTGAGGATCATGCATGTGGTGGGATATTTGTGGTTTTGTTCCCGGTTGGGAGGAAAAAGGACAGGGGACCATGCCTGTGCGGTTGGGAGGAGAAAAAGAAGAGGCAGACCATTCATGTGATTGTGCATGTTCGGACTCCAGCAAAGACCCGTACGTTTGTGATGCAGAGCATCCTACAGACATCACCATGTCAAGAGTCCGTTTAACAAGTGACACGTGCGACCTCCACTTCACATACATAAAGTGGAGCATCGTACAGACATCATCATCTCCTTTACACGTGCTCACTTGACCCCTTCGAAGATGGTATACTACTTGACATTCCTCTCGTGTGTATGCATATGTATTGCTGGAGCTTCATGGATGACGAGGAAGAGTGCAAGAGCCAAGGAACAACTACGCCATCCGCGAAGGAAGCATGGAAGAGAAGACGGAAGAAACGGAGTTGCTACAAGTTCCAGCTCTCAGACGTCCAACGACCTCTGAACGACCGACGATCTCCGGACGTCCGATGCCTGGAGACTCCACCAGCCAGATCGACTACAACATACGAAGACGCTACAGCGGCCGGACAACCGACGACCACCATACGTCCGACAAGTCCCAGCGCATGGACGACCGACACCGACCAAACGACCGGTGCCACCAGTCCAGAGAGGAAACGTCGAAAGTCCGACGCTCTCCGGGCGTTCGGACCCCCGCGAGCGACCGGACGTCCGACAGTGCCTGTGCGCAGCCAGGCCTTTGGCCTTGTATCCGTCTCCCACTTACCCCTTCGTGGCCTAGACTATAAATAGGCCACCTCCACCTCCTTTCTAGGGTTAGCAAAGGATTAGCTCATTTGAGAGATAGAGTTTTGCTCATCCACTTGGTTACTTCTTCATCGAAGTCCACGACCTCTTCGGAGAAGATCCCCCAAGCGGATTCAAGATGCCTCACGGGAATACCCCCCTCAAGACCTCCTCACGGAGATGAACTTTACCTTGTATCTTTCCCTTTGTTGTTCATGTATCTTGTGGATCTTGTGTGTTTGATTGTCTAGTGGATGTGTGATTGGACTTGTTCTTGACTGTTCCTCTCGTTTTCCTTCGTGTTTTCCCTCGTGTTCTTCATGGGATCCCCTCCATTTTGTGAAAGATCCGGCATCTAGGGTTCTACCCTACATCATATGGTATCATGAGCCACGTTTATCATGAATCTGGAGTCTCCCCCACCGTTTTCTAGCCTTATTTTGCTTGATTTCGTCCTAAATTTCGAAAATCCCTACCAAAAATAGCCCCAAATTTTATTGTGATTTGTTGTTTTGATGATGTTTTGTTGATTTTTCTCCATGGATTTGCTTGGTTTCGAGTGGATCTAGCAACTCCCCAAGTTTCCCCACTTTTCCATCCACAAAATCTACTCAATTTTGAGCCCCAAATCCCCAATTTCCGCCCAAAACCGCGTCCCGGGACTCAAATCTCGCGTTGACCCCGATACACCGGACGTCCGACCTTCACTGGATGACCGGGACCCCTAACCCGAGCTGAAATCTCAGATTTCTAGACTTTCTGGACGTCCGTCCACCGGACATCCGACACTTACCGGACGTCCGGTCCCTATAGATAACGACTTCGGTTGATTTTTGTTTCGGCCATAACTAATTCATCCGAACTCCGATTTCGACGTTCTTTAGCTCATTTTGAAGCTCTTGACACCCCTCATGCCACAAAAACACTTACAACATCATTTGACTCTATAATTATTTTTTTGAAATTTTAGCATCTTTGCCTAGGGTCTTAACCACATCATCAACATTACCACCATCGACTTCCGCAACCTAACTCATTTTGTTCCCCATAGCATTAGCGGTTGCTTGAGTAGTGATTCGAGTCTCCTAAGGTGTTTCGGCTACTTAGGGACGGTGACCTCAACTTTGACATCGTGTATATTCCACTAACATAACCTCCACTTCCGCATTACTTACTCCCAAATCCATCATTGCATTTCCGCAATCCCATTGAGTTTCCACAAAACCACCACCGCTTTCCCGCTACCACCATATCACATTTGAGATTTTGAGTTCGCGGTTTTTCTGTTTCCTAAGGTGTTCCGGCTAATTAGGAACGGTTCGACATCAAGAACACCGCCACTCATCATCGCCACGAGGTCTTCATCGACATTGATCACTTCATCATTATCCGTCCTTATGTACACATCACAAAACATTGACGGTAACCTCGACGACACCATTGTATATTCCCCTTGCAATTGCATTGATAACCCCTAGCCCATTTTGCATTACTTGCCTATCGAGACTAGCCATTTGAGTATTGCCCGGGAACGTTACTTATGCACATTAGTGATCATTGATCCACACCTTCCATTGCATATATACCATACCAGATTGGTATCATCTTGGTATCATATCATCTCTTGTGTCACAAGATTGTTCCCCGCATATACACAATTGCTATCTTGGTTTGTGCATTTCGCATACTGACCATATCAAAAAAAGAATAAGCTTTTAAGCAAAGAGAAAAACAAAGAAGCTTGTAAGCAAGATCCATAGCATCGTAACATAGTGCATTACAATATATCATATGGTAGCATACTCGATCATCTCGGATCATCTTGTGCTAAAGCACCAGACCATACAGACATAGCATACTTGGGATAGAAAGTTGATGCATTTTGCATCTTATAGGTTGTGCACAAGTGTCATATCCGCCTATTGAGCAATCATGCCAGCGTCTCCTTGAGTTGTGCGAGCGTTTTCCGTGTATTTCACATTTTGTGCTCATTCCTTGATTGTTGATGTCTACTGCGCAACCTTCTTCTTGTAGACTCGTGTTGGGCCTCCAAGCGTAGAGTTTTGTAGGATAGTAGCAAATTTCCCTCAAGTGGATGACCTAAGGTTTATCAATCTGTGGGAGGCGTAGGATGAAGATGGTATCTCTCAAACAACCCTGCAACCAAATAACAAAGAGTCTCTTGTGTCCCCAACACACCCAATACAATGGTAAATTGTACAGGCGCACTAGTTCAGCGAAGAGATGGTGATACAAGTGTAATATGGATAGTAGATATAGGTTTTTGTAAACTGAATATATAAAAACAGCAAGATAACTAGTAACAAAAGTGAGGGAAAACTGTATTGCAATGCTTGGAAACAAGGCCTAAGGTTCATATTTTCACTAGTGCAAGTTCTCTCAACATTGACAACATAATTAGATCATATGGCAATCCCTCAACGTGCGACGAGAGTCACTCCAAAGTTCCTATCGTGGAGAACATAAGATGAAATTGCTTGTACGGTATGAAACCACCTCAAAGTTATTACTTCCGATCAATCCATTGAGCTATTCTTATAAGTGTCACAAACATCCACAGAGTTCGTAGTAAAATAACACCATATGATACACATCAATCAACCAATGTCACCTAGATACCCCAATGTAACCACAAGTATCCGTGGGTCAATTATACGATATGCATCAAACAACTTCAGATTCATAATATTCAATCCAACATAAAGAACCTCAAAGAGTGCCCCAAGATTCCTACCGGAGAAACAAGGAGGAAAACGTGCATCAACCCATGTGCATAGATTACCCCAATGTCACCTCGGGAATCCGCGAGTTGAGTGCCAAAACATACATCAAGTGAATCAATAGAATACCCCATTGTCATCACGGGTATCCCACGCAAGACATACATCAAGTGTTCTCAAATCCATAATAGTATTCAATCCGATAATAGTGAAACCTTAAAGGTAAAACTCAATTCATCACAAGAAGGTAGTGGGGGAGAAACACCATATGATCCAACTATAATAACAAAGCTCGTTGTACATCAAGATCGTGCCAAATCAAGAACACGAGAGAGAGAGAGAGATCAAACACATAGCTACTGGTACATACCCTCAGCCTCGAGGGTGAACTACTCCCTCCTCGCCATGGAGAGCGCCGAGATGATGAAGATGGCCATCGATGATGGTTTCTCCCTCCTGCAGGGTGCCAGAATGGGTCCCCGATTGGTTTTTCGTGGCCATAGAGGCTTGCGGCGACGAAACTCCTGATCTAAGTTTCTTTTGGGGGGTTTCTGTATTTATAGGAATTTTTGGCATCGGTTTCACGTCAGGGGGTCACGAGTCAACGACAAGGGTGGAGGACCCTCCGGGGGATAGGGCGCGCCCTCCACCCTTGTGGTTGGCCTGAGACACTTCTGGCCCAACTCTTCTTATAGTCCATAAAAATCACCGTAAATTTTCAGCTCAATTGGACTCCGTTTGATATTCCTTTCTTGTGAAACTCAAAACAAGGAAAAAACAGAAAGTGGCACTGAGCTCTAGGTTAATAGGTTAGTCCCAAAAATCATATAAAATAACATATAAATGCATATAAAACATCCAAGATAGATAATATAATAGCATGGAACAATCAAAAATTATAGATACGTTGGAGACGTATCAAGCATCCCCAATCTTAATTCTTGCTCATCCTCGAGTAGGTAAATGATAAAAACAGAATTTGGGATGTGGAATGCTACCTAACATATTTATCATTGTAATTTTCTTTATTGTGGCATGAATGTTCAAATTCGTAAGATTCAAAACGAAAGTTTAGTATTGACATAAAAAGAACAATACTTCAAGCATACTAACAAGGAAATTATGTCTTCTCAAAATAACATGGCCAAAGAAAGCTTATCCCTACAAAATCATATAGTCTGACTATGCTCCATCTTCATCACACAAATTATTCAGATCATGCACAACCCCGATGCCAAGCCAAGCAATTGTCTCATACTTTTGATGTTCTCAAACCTGTTCAACTTCCATGCAATACATGATTGTGAGCCATGGATATAGCCCTATGGGTGGAATACAATATGGTGGTTGTGGAGAAGACAAAAGGAACAAGATAGTCTCACATCAACTAGGCGTATCAACGGGCTATGGATATGTCCATCAATAGATATCAATGTGAGTGAGTAGGGATTGCCATGCAACGGATGCACTAGAGCTATAAATTTATGAAAGCTCAAAAAGAAAACTATGTGGGTGTGCATCCAACTTGCTTGATCACGAAGACCTAGGGCAATTTGAGGAATCCCGTCATTGGAATATACAAGCAAAGTTCTGTAATGAAAAATTCTCACTAGTATAGGAAAGTGACAACACAAGAGACTCTCTATCATGAAGATCATGGTGCTACTCTAAAGCACAAGCATGGTAAAAGGATAGTAGCATTGCCCCTTCTCTCTTTTTCTCTCATTTTTTGCTTTTTTATTTTTCGGGCCTTCTCTCTCTTTTTTGGCCTCTTTTTTTGTTCAGAGTCTCATCCCGACTTGTGGGGGAATCATAGTCTCCATCATCCTTTCCTCACATGGGACAATTCTATAATAATGAAGATCATCACACTTTTATTTACTTACAACTCAAGAAGTACAAATCAATACTTAGAACAAAATTATGACTCTATATGAATGCCTCCGACGGTGTACCAGGATGTGCAATGAATGAAGAGTGACATGTATGAAAGAATTTTGAATGGTGGCTTTGCCACAAATACGATGTCAACTACATGATCATGCAAAGCAATATGACAATGATGGAACATGTCATAAAAACGGAATGGTGGAAAGTCGCATGGTAATATATCTTGGAATGGCTATGGAAATGCCATAATAGGTAGGTATGTTGGCTGTTTTGAGGAAGGTATATGGTGGGTGTATGGTACCGACGAAAGTTGCATGTTGCCAGAGAGCCTAGCAATGGTGGAAGGGTGAGAGTGCGTATAATCCATGGACTCAACATTAGTCATAAAGAACTCACATACTTATTGCAAAAGTCTATTAGTTATCGAAACAAAGTACTACACGCATGCTCCTAGGGGGTAGATTGGTAGGAAAAGACCATCGCTCGTCCCCGACCGCCACTCATAAGGAAGATAATCAATAAATAAATCATGCTCTGACTTCATCACATAACGGTTCACCATACATGCATGCTACGGGAATCACAAACTTTAAAACAAGTATTTCTACAATCCACAATTACTCACTAGCATGACTCTAATATCACCATCTTTATATCTCAAAACAATCATAAAGAATCAAACTTCTCATAGTATTCAACGCACTTTATATGAAAGTTTTCATTATATCCCTCTTTGATGCCCATCATATTAGGACTAAATTCATAATTTAAGCACACCAACATGTTGTTTAGAGACTCTCAAAATAATATAAGTGAAGCATGAGAGTTCATCAATTTCTTCGAAATAAAACCACCGCCGTGCTCTAAAAAGATATAAGTGAAGATCAGTGAGTAGTTGAATAATTATGTAACTATGTGAAGACTCTCTAACAATTTAGAATTTCAGATCTTAAGTACTTTATTCAAACAACAAGCAAAACAAAATAAAATGATATTGCAAGGATAGCACATATCATGTGAAGAAGCAAAAACTTAGGCTCAACCAAAACTAACCGATAGTTGTTGAAGAAGAAAGGTGGGATGCCAACCGGGGCATCCCCAAGCTTAGATGCTTGAGACTTCTTGAAATATTAACTTGGGATGCCACCCAATCTTGATCTTTTGTGTCTCCTTAATTCCTTTCATATCGCGGGTTCCCTAAATCTTAAGAACTTCATCCACACAAAACTCAACAAGAACTTGTGAGATAGGTTAGTATAAACCCATGCATAACCTTATCATTCTCTACTGTAGAAAATCACTAAAATTATAATTTAACATTGCATACTAAATGCCTCTGCATATTTAATACTCCTATCCTCAAATAGAATCATTAAATAAGCAAACATATGCAAACAATGCAAACATAACAACAATTTGTCTAAACAAAACATTCTGTAAAGAATGCAAGAGGAATCATACTTTCCTAGCTCCAATTTTTTTGACAAATTACCAGACTGTAGATAATTTGTTGTTACTCATTGTGTAGAAATTTCAAGATTTTATCATGTTCTGACTATTCACCAATATTCAAAACATAACAGCAAACTTTCTGTTTTGAAACAACAACATATAGACTTGCAAAATAAGCATGGTAACGGCTATACTTGACCTTTTTATTGAAATAAAGGATGCAAAATATTACTCTAAATAACATCAAGCAAATCCTAATAAATAAAATGACACTCCAAGCAAAACTCATATCATGTGGTGAATAAAAATATAGCTCCAAGTAAGGTTACCGATGAACGAAGTCGAAAGAGGGGATGCCATCCGGGGCATCCCCAAGCTTAGGCTCTTGGTTGTCCTTGAATATTACCTTGGAGTTCCTTGGGCATCCCCAAGCTTAGTCTCTTGCCACTCCTTATTTCGTAGTCCGTCAAAACTTCACAACACAAAACTCAACAGAAAACTCGTAAGCTCCATTAGTATAATAAAGAAAATCACCACTTAGGTACTGTTGTGAACTTATTTTAAATTCATATTTGTGTTATATCTACTGTTTTCCAACTTCTCCATGGTTCATACCCTCCGATACTACTCATACATTCATCAAAATAAGCAAACAACACATAGAAAACAGAATTTGTCAAAATAGAACAGTCTGTAGTAATCTGTAACTCTCGAATACTTCTGTAACTCCAATTTTTTTAAAAAAATAGGAAAACCTAAGAAACTTGTTTGTTAATATTCTTAAAAAATAATCAGCATTTTATCACTTCTATTAAAAATGAGAATTGTTTTCCTGAGCGCAAAAGTTTCTATTTTTTAGCAAGATCAAATCAACTATCACCATAGATCATCCCAAAGGTCTTACTTGACACTTTATTGAAACAAAAGCTATAAAACATGATTAATATAGTAGCCTAATCATGTTAACACACAAAAACAGTAGGGGTAAATATTGGGTTGTCTCTCAACAAGCGCTTTTCTTTAATGTCCTTCTAGCTAGGCATGATGATTTCAATGATACTCACATAAATAATAAAAATTGAAACACAACGGGAGCATCATTAAGCATATGACTAGCACATTTAAGCCTAACCCACTTCCTATGCATAGGGATTTTGTGAGCAAACAATTCATGAGAACAAGAATCAACTAGCATAGGAAGGTAAAGCAAACATAACTTCATGATTTTCAACACATAGAGAGGAAACTTGATATTATTGTAACTCCTACAAGCATATATTCCTCCCTCATAATAATTTTTAGTAGTATAATGAATGAATTCAACAATATAGCTAACACACAAAGCATTATTTTCATGATGCACAAGCATAGAAATTTTACTCCTCTCCACATAAGCAAAATTCTTCTCATTCGGAATAGTGGGAGCAAACTCAACAAAATGACTATCACGTGAGGCATAATCCAATTGAAAATTAAGATCATGATGCCAAGTTTCATGGTTATCATTATTCTTTATAGCATACATGTCATCACAGTAATCATCATAGACAGGAGGCATGCTATCATCACAATAATTTTGCACATCAAAACTTGGGGGACAAAAAATACCATCTTCATCAAACATAGCATCCCCAAGCTTGTGGCTTTGCATATCATTAGCATCATGGATACTCAAAGAATTCATACTAGCAACATTGCAATCATGCTCATCATTCAAAGATTTAGTACCAAAACATTTTAATACATTATGCTTCTAACACTTTGGTAGAATTATCAGAATCCTTATTTTCATGAAAGGCATTAAAAATATGAAGCATATGAGGCAACCTCAATTCCATTTTTTGTAATTTTCTTTTATGGACTAAACTAGTGATAAAACAAGAAACTAAAAGATTCAGTTGCAAGATCTAAAGATATACCTTCAAGCACTCACCTCCCCGGCAACGGGGCCAGAAAAGAGCTTCCTTGATGGGATGTGAGTGCCGCTTACCTAGCCTCCCCGACAACGGCGCCAGAAAAGAGCTTGATGTCTACTATGCAACCTTCTTCTTCTAGACTCGTGTTGGGCCTTGATAACCCACAAGTATAGGGGATCGCAACAGTTTTCGAGGGTAGAGTATTCAACCCAAATTTATAGATTCGGCACAAGGGGAGCAAATAATATTTGAAGGTATTAGCAGCTGAGTTGTCAATTCAACCACACATGGAGATTAATTATCTGCACCAAAGTGATCAGTAGGACAGTAGTATGATCTAATAGTAGCAGCAGTAACGGTAACAGTAACAGTGATAGCAATAGTTTTGTAACAAGTGTAACAGTGATGATAGCAGTAGTAACTTAGCAGAAACAATATAGGATAATTTCGTAGGCATTGGATCGGTGACTTGTTGGGTGATATTCATCATGAGACAGTTATAACCTAGGGCGATATGACACTAGCTCCAGTTCATCGATATAATGTAGGCATGTATTCCGTAAATAGTCATACGTGCTTTATTAAAAGAACTTGCATGACATCTTTTGTCCTACCCTCCAGTGGCAACGGGGTCCATATTGGAAACTAAGGGATATTAAGGCCTCCTTTTAATAGAGAACCGGAACAAAGCATTAACACATAGTGAATACATGAACTCCTCAAACTACGGTAATCACCGGAAGAAGTCCCGGTTATTGTCACTCCGGGGTTACTAGATCATAACACGTAGTAGGTGACTATAACTTGCAAGATCGGATCTAGAACATGAATATAATGGTGATAACATAAACGGTTCAGATCTAAAATCATGGCACCTGGGCCCAAAGTGACAAGCATTAAGCATGACAAAGTCATAGTAACATCAATCTAAGAACATAGTGGATACTAGGGATCAAGCCCTAACAAAACTAACTCGATTACATGATGAATCTCATCCAACTCCTCACCGACCAGCGAGCCTACGATGGAATTACTCACTCCCGGTGGGGAGCATCATGGAATTGGCGATGGAGAAGGGTTGGTGATGACGAAGAACGAAGATCCCCTCTCTGGAGCCCCAAACGGACTCCAGATCTGCCTTCCCGAGGAAGAACAGGCCTTGGCGGCGGCTCCGTCTCGTGGATTGTGATAATTCTTTCTCCCTTATTTTTTCTGGAAAAATAGGATTTTATAGCGTCGGTTTCAGGATCTGCGGGGCCACCAGGTGGGGACAACCCACCTAGGCATGCCTGGTGAGGGGGGGCGTGCCCTGGTGGGTTGTGCCCACCCAGGTGCCCCCCTTCGGTAGGTCTTGGCTCCAAAAATTCTTATATATTATATAAAAATTCCCCACAAAGTTTCGTTCCATTCCGAGAACTTTTATTTCAGCACAAAAACAACACCATGGTAGTTCTACCGAAAACAACATCAGTCCAGGGGTAGTTTCATTCAAATCATGCAAATTAGAGTCCAAAACCAGAGGAAAAGCGTTAGGAAAAGTAGATACTTTGGAGACGTATCAACTCCCCCAAGCTTAAACCTTTGCTTGTCCTCAAACAATTCAGTTGATAAATTGAAAGTGAAAAAGAAAAACTTTTAGAACTCTTTTGCTCTTGTTTGCATAAATAAGCTTAAACAGCGCCCAGGTTTTCTGCCAACATTATAACTAACCATGCCGACAATAACTCTTAAAGATTATATTAACTCATATCAATGACATAATCAGCTAGCGAGCAATAATAAGACATCTCGAACGACAACACTTTGTCAAAACAACCATGATATAATATGACAATAGTGGTATTGTAACGCCCTCGATGCGGCTATATCTCCCACGTGTCGAAGCACGACTTAGAGGCATAACCGCATTGAAAGCAGTGTCGCAAGTGAGGTAATCTTCACACAACCCATGTAATACATAAGGGAAAAAGATACATAGTTGGCTTACAATCGCCACTTCACACGATACATGAATAAAGCATTACATCATCCAAATACAATCAAGGTCCGACTACGGAACCAAAATAAAAGAAGAACCCCAAATGCGACAAGGTCCCCGATCGACCCCAACTGGGCTCCACTACTGATCTACTAGAACGAAACAACACAAAGGACAAGATCTTCATCAAGCTCCTCTGAGCTTGGTTGCGTCATCTGCACGGACTCAACGGCACCTGCAAACTGGTTTTGGAAGTATCTGTGAGCCACGGGGACTCAGCAATCTCGCACCCTCGCGATCAAGACTATTTAAGCTTATGGGTAAGGTAAAGGTATGAGGTGGAGCTGCAGCAAGCGACTAGCATATATGGTGGCTAACATACGCAAATGAGAGCGAGAAGAGAAGGCAAAGCACGATCAATAAAAGTATGATCAAGAAGTGATCCTAGAACAACCTATGCCAAACATAACTCCAACACCGTGTTCACTTCCCGGACTCTGCTGGAAAGAGACCATCACGGTTACACACGTGGTTGATGTATTTTAATTAAGGTCAACTTCAGATTTTCTACAACCGGACGTTAACAAATTCCCATCTGCCCATAACCGCGGGCACAGCTTTCAAAAGTTCAAATCCCTGCAGGGGTGCCCCAACTTAGCCCATCACAAGCTCTCACGGTCAACGAAGGATATTCCTTCTAGCGGGAAGACCCGATCAGACTCGGAATCCCGGTTACAAGACATCCTCGACAATGGTAAAACAAGTCCAGCAACACCGCCCGAATGTGCTTACAAATCCCGATAGGAGCTGCACATATCTCGTTCTCAGGGCACACTCAGATGAGCAGTCTATACAACTAAAACCAGCCCTCGAGTTTCCTCGAGGTGGCTCTACAAGGGGCTCTAGTTTGGACCAACACTCAGAGGAGCACTGCCTTGGGGGGGGGGGTTAAATAATGATGACCCTTGAGTCTGCAGAACCTAAGGGAAAGAAAAGGCTAGGTGGCAAATGGTAAAACCAATGTTGGGCATTGCTGGAGGAGTTTTATTCAAGGCGAACTGTCAAGGGGTTCCCATTATAACCCAACCGCATAAGGAACGCAAAATCCGGGAACATAACACCGATATGACGGAAACTAGGGCGGCAAGAGTGGAACAAAACACCAGGCATAAGGCCGAGCCTTCCACCCTTTACCAAGTATATAGATGCATTAATTAAATAAGATTGTGATATCCCAACAAGTAAACATGTTCCAACAAGGAACAACATCTCCATGTTCCAACAAGGAACAAACTTCAATCTTCACCTGCAACTAACAACGCTATAAGAGGGGCTGAGCAAAGCGGTAACATAGCCAAACAACAGTTTGCTAGGATAAGGTGGGTTGGAGGCTTGGTTCAACAATATGGGTGGCATGATAAGCAAGTGGTAGGTATCGCAGCATAGGCATAGCAAAAGAGCGAGCAACTAAGCAAGCAAAGATAGAAGTGATTTCGAGGGTATGGTCATCTTGCCTAAAATCCCGCAAAGAAGAAGAACGAGTCCATGAAGAAGACAAACGGACGTAGTCGAACGGTTCCTCACAAACGCGACGTTATTGGAACCAACCCGAAGAAGCAACACCGGAAAAGAGCAAACAACCTAGTAAACAACCACCACATAGACATGGCATGATGCGCAAACAAGTATGATGCATGTCCGGTTTAAATATGCATGACAGGCAAAATGCACAAACAACACTACAACTTAAGTGGAGCTCAATATGCAACTCCGTTGCATATTGACGAAACACCACGTGACTTATTTAGTTCGATCTTGTTTATGCACCCAACAATATTAAATGTTGTTAAACATGGCAAGAGGGTGAAGCAAATGAAAACTACCTATCTAGTCAAGGTTAAATGAGGCCGGAAACAACGAACAACAATTCCGGAAAACCCTCATGAGCATATTATAGATTTGGTACTGTTCTGCCCTAAACACAATTTTAGAGTTATCAAACATGCAAATCAATGCCACCATGTTAAACTAGGCAAAATTCTACCCCATTTACATATAAAGATTATTTAATTCGGAGCTACGGTTATTTAGTTATAAATTAAATCATTTTAACATGGCATAGGAGCAAATTTAACCAAACAGCAATTTAAACATTTTAACCATGGATGAAAGTTGCATATTATTAAACTAGACAAAATTCTAAGCAACTATCATATTAAGTTTGTTTTAACCCGATGCACGGTTGTGAAGTTATTAAATGCATGAAGTGCAAGGGTGTTTCTGCAAAACTGGCATTACTCAGATAAACAGCAAAAATCGCAGCCAAGGGAAAAAACACATTGGGCCGAAACTGATTGGCCCGATAGTGTATAGGAGAGGGAGTGGAGAGGGGCTGCTCACCTTGGGCCTCGTGGGCCGTTCGATGGAGAGGCTGGCCGGAACCAGGCCTGTGGGGCTGGACTAGCGAAGGGAAGGCAGGCTGGGCTTCTGGCGATCGAGGGAAGGCAGCCCACGCGCGGTGTGGAGGTCAACGCGGACGAGTAGGCGAGCTCTCTACTCGACTGAAACAGAGCAAACAGGAGCGGGGCTCAGGTTCAGAGCCGTAGCCGTTGCCGCCGTCGATGCAGGGAGGCGCGAGGAGGCGAGGATCAGGCGAGGCGACAAGATCCGGCGTGGAAGCAGCTGGCGGCGCCGGCTTGAGAGGAGGCCATTGGCGTAAACAGCGGGGACGAAGCAAGGTGGCGGCGACATGGGTCTCAGGGAAGCAGGGGCGCGGGACTTGGCGTAATTCCGGCGAGGGCGACGCAGCTTGAGGAGGGGAATACCCAGAATGGGACGAAGCTGACGGATCCGAGGCGGAGGTTGCGGTTCCCGGCGAGGATCATGACCGGCGGCAGGCATCGAGTTCATGGGGCGGCGGGATGCTCCTGCTCCTGCCTGAAGGGAAAAGAGGGAGAGCAGAGGAGATCAGGGCAGCCAAAAAAAGACAGAGAATGGGGCGCGCGGTGGCAGGGCCTCATCCGGCGAGGGGTGCCAGGCTACCAGCGGCAATAGCTGCAGAAGACGGCGACAAGGGCTCGAGGCCGAACTCAGGCCAAGGCGCTGGACTCCTGTTGAGGTACAGAGAGAAGAGGGATTAGGAAGAGAGATTTGCAGGGATGAGGGAACGGAAACAGAGGGTCGCAAGGAGCTGTCCTGGTGGTTCCGGTAGAACTCCGGCGAGGTCGCCAGCCGGTGGTGGCGCGCGGGGTCGAGCGAGGCTCTCGGGCCCAAATAGTTGGGTGGATTTGTGGAGTCTGGATGGGGATTGAGAAGGTGGAACCTTGCTGGGAGGATCCCGAGGACAAGTGGCAGCGACGAAGGGATGGGACAAACCTCCTAGGTTTTAGGGTTAGTCTAGATTAGGTATGAGGTTGGACTATAAATAGAGAACAGAGGGAAATTTAGATCACCCGATCAAAATCAGACGGTCAGGAAAAAAGTTTAGGAGGTCCAAATAAGAAAACGGTGACGTTTTGTAGACGTCTGGGGATGATCCGGATCCAACGGTGACGACTGTCCGGGTGGGGTCCGGGACAATTTCGGACGCGCACGTGAGGGGTTCGATGCACTGTGCAGAGAGGGTTTCAGACCGTGCGGTCGCATCGGACAACTCCGGAAGCGAAGAGGGGAAGGAGGATGGACTAGGTGGGCTGTGGTGAGAGTGCGAGGGGGAGAAGAGAGAGAGAGGGCCCGACATCTGTTTCCGGAGACCGAAAACGTCTGACGTTAGACCGGCTATACTCCCGCTATAGTTTAACGGTTGGGCTATCAAACGAACTCCGAATGCGATGAAACTTGACAGGCGGTCTATCTACACTATAATAAGACCGCATGCCAACTTTCAACCCATTCCGAGAACATTTTCCAGCCACTTATAAAATAATATTTCGGACATGCTGCGGGCGCGTGCAAGTGTGTCTGGGCTCAGAACGGACAACGGAGAGAACTCGGAGAACTCGGACGAATGCAAGTTTTGAAAACATGATGATCCAATGCACATGATGACATGATGAAACGCAACACGCAAGCAAATGACATGACAACGCCGGCTAATAACTGGAGGACACCTGGCACATCGGTCTCGGGGCGTCACAGGTATCTTGCTAGCCCTTTCTGAGACCGCAAACATAAATGCAGAGCACTTCCAAAGTCCAAGCAGCGACTAAACATTGTAATTCATGGCAGAAAAGATCCAGTCATGATGCACCCAACATTAGCTACACACAATGCAAGTCATGATAGATGTGCTCTCTTAGTTTCTAGCGCTTGTTTTAGAAGGTGATGACACAACATAAAAGTAAATAGATAGTCCCTTCGCAGAGGGAAGCAGTGATTTGCAGAGGTGCCATAGCTTAAAATTTTAAAACTGAGATAAATGATATTTTGAGACATGCACCCTTCTCATTTACTTGACGACTATCAGTTATCAATATCTCCCATGGTAAACGGGCTAGTGGCAGTTCCCAAGCGATAAAAGTAAATGTTTTGACTTCATTGGAAGTTTTTGTTTGATTATTCGAGCAATTAACTCTTTTGTATTTTGCAGTTTGGGACTGGGCATCCCTATTACTGCCCTTTTCTCGTGCGATGGCGAGTGAATAAACACTCGACCTAAGAATAACCCGCTTAGCATGGAAGATACCGACCACCTCCCGTCGTTCCATGAACGATCCAGGCACACAAAACAGATTTTTTTAGAAGTTTATAGAGGTGGCACATGCAAATTTACTTAGGACAGCAGGGTAATACCGCATATAGGTAGATATGGTGGATTCATCTGGAATAACTTTGGGTTCAAGGTTTTTGATGTACAAGCAGAATCCCCACTTAGTACAGGCGAAGGCTAGCAATTAGATTGAGAAGGGGCCAGCTAGAGAGCAACAACGACCATGATCATGCATTATGCATAAGTAACATTGGACACTAGCATGAGTAGGATATGATCACCATGAACATAAATATCATAGAGGCTATGTTGGTTTTGATTCAACTACATGCATGAACATGTGCCAAGTCAAGCCTCTCGAACATTCAGAGGAGGATACCATATCATCATACTACATCACAATCATTTTAATGCGATGTTTATATCCAAGATAAATCATTATCCACTCCCAGCTACTTATGCATGGCATGAGAAACTATGTTGATATCCATTGCAAACATGTTTAATCATAATGGGCTGAATCATGGATACTAGGTTAAACATATTTACACAAACATGACAAGTCGAGTTCATACCAGTTTCTCTCTGCCACGACCAGTTCATCGAATATCGTCATTATTGCCTTTCAGTTGCATGACCGAACGATGTGAAAATAATAATAGTGCAAGAGTGCCATGGACTAAGCTAGAATCTGTAAAACATTTTATTCCATAGGAGAAGACAAGGTAAAATGGGCTCTTTATTAGTTCAACAATTATTCATATGAGAGCCACTCAACATTTTTATCGTGGTCTTCTCCTTGCTACAATTCAAATAAAAGAAAAGAATTTCAGAGAAACACACTAAAATATTTTTGGAGTTTTTGGTTTTCTTGAACAAGCAAATAAAAGGGAAAAGAAAAAACAAGAAAAACTATTTATGCGGGAAAGCTCCCAACAAGCAAAAGAAGGACAAGGAAATCTTTTTGGGTTTTCTTTTTAATATTATAACTAAACATGCATAGAAAGTAAACTAGCTACAACTATTTTTTTGGGTTTTCTAAAGTTTTTCAAACGCACAAGAAGAAGGCAAGAAAAATAAATCTAAGCATGGATAATACAATGAAAAAGTGTGAACACCGACAAGATGAATAAGTGGGCATGAATGTAATGTCGGTGAGAAACACGTACTTCCCTAAGCTTAGACTTTTGGCCTAACTTGGTAATCGATCAGTAGTTGGCGTGGTAGCTCACGAAGGCTCTCGATGCGGATGCCTCGGCCTGCCGTGCTGCCTCCACTGCCGCGTTGAGAGCTCGGGCCTTGCTCTCAAGAACAAAATATCTTCCTTTGTTGTGATAATCAAAAAGAGCAGGCGAGGGCAAATATGTGTGCACAACAGACTTTTGATTAAACAATAGATTATAAGTGAAATTGTCAACATTTCCCTCGAGAATCTTATGTTCTTTTAAAGTGTCAAAATCTAAATACTGCGTGGGTAGGATAGGATCAAAGGGCAAAGGTGAAACACCCAGCCCTCGTGCTAAACGCGTGACATATATTCCACCATAGAAATAGCCACTGTAGCGTTGTGCTGAAGTCTGCGTGCAACAATTGCTCCAAGGTTATAATTCCTTTCACCAATGAGAGCGGTGTGGATGAGGCTCAAGTCTGGAGCACAAAGTGTACTACAGTCTTGTTTGCCTACTATACATTTCCCGTTAAATAATGCAAAGTACCGAATTGCGGGAAAATGAATGATCTTTTATTCTACCTTGTGTCACTCCCCTCGTCTCACCGTTATAAAGACTAGACAAGAATATTTGATACTCAGCCCTTGGCGGTTCGTCAATTGAACCCCAATATGAGAGTTTGCAGTGGTAAGCAAAATTCTCTAGTGATATGGTAAATGGATTATCATAAAGCATAAACGACACCCTAGACTCACGGGGAAAGAATTTAAATCCTTTGACAAATGATTCAGTGAGGAGGTGGCGGTGTTCATACTTATCTCAAAGGTGGAGACCGAGACCGGCATTGTGAACATATTGCTCAGATTCTTCTTTAATGCCCACACGTATCATATATTCATCGCAAGGCCATAAGCATGTTTTGATGGCGGCATCTCGAGTGGAACTTTCACTTGGTTCAACATATGACCGGCGAGCGGAGCTATCACTAGAGGATGCTGCCGAGGATCGCCTCCTCGAGGAACTCCTTCCAAACAAGTTCATCATGTCCGCTTACAATTTTCTGAAAATTTTTGGGTGACAAAAATTTGTCAACTAAACTTCACAAAAATGATACCAAGTACTCATAGGGATACATAAAGGCCATAGCAAGCATTCAAACTACTTAGAACACTAAGAATTCAGCATGCAAGCACATCTACAGCAGCACCAAGAGTAGCTAATTATTCAAAATATAAACCACAAAAACAAAAACTAATTGGATAAACGGTGGAGTCACATACCAAGCAACAATCACCCGAAATAGTTTCGGAAATGGAGCTTCGAGCAAAGAGATCGAAATCCGCGGGTTTGGGAGCAAGAACACGAGAGAGAGAGAGAGAGAGAGCAATGGAGATTTTTTTCTAGAGGTAGGTGATGATGTGGTATGAAGAGATAAGTGAGGGGGCCCACGTGGGGACCACAACCCACCAGGGCGCGCCTGGGGGTCCTGACGCGCCCAGGTGGGTTGTGCCCACCTAGTGCACCTCCCTCTGATGATTTTTGCACCAAAAATTCTTAAATATTTAGAAAAATTGTATTACATTTTTAGGGCATTCCGAGAACTTTTATTTTTGGGTCATTTTTTATTGCACGGGAAATTCAGAAAAACAAACAAAACATGGCATTTTATTTTATTTAGCTAATAAAAACAAAGAATAAAAAGTAGGGACAGAATGTAGTGCTTACTAAATTCACCAACTTCATATCGCTCAAAAATGATCCATTAATAAGGTTGATCAGGTCTTATTAATAACCACTTTCGATTAGCATGAAACCGAAGAACTTTCATAAATCACTAAGTTACCTCAATGGGGATATGCATTTCCCCAACAATAATCATTTCATATTTCTTTTTGATAGTGGGTAGAGGTATTTGAAAACTTCCAATAGTGATTGTCGGAGATTTTTTCAATAAAATTAATACCATTCACTTGGAATTGTTTCTTCGGAAAATGCATCATATGCTCATTACCATTGATATGAAAAGTGACCTTGCTTTTATTGCAATCAATAACAGCCCCTGCGGTATTCAAGAAGGTTCTACCAAGGATAATTGACATGTTGTCGTCCTCGGGCATCTCAAGTATAACAAAGTCCTTCAAAATAGTAATATTAGCAACAATAGCAGGCACATCCTCACAGATACCGATAGGTATGGCAGTTGATTTATCAGCCATTTGCAAAGATATTTCAGTAGGTGTGAGTTTATTCAAATCAAGTCTTTTATATAAAGAGAAAGGCATAACACTAACACCAGCTCCTAAATCACACAAAGCAGTTTTCACATAATTCTTTTTGATAGAGCAAGGTAGAGTTGTTATCCCGGATCTCCAAGTTTTTTAGATAATCCATCTTTAAAACTATAATTAGCAAGCATAGTTGAGATTTCAGCCTCCGATATTTTCCTCTTATTTGTGATGATGTCTTTCATATACTTTGCATAAGGAGGCATTTTCAAGATATCAGTCAAGCGAGTACACCAAAAAGACCGGCCTCAGCATTTAAGCAAAGCGTTCAAATTCTTCATCATCATTATTTTTAGTTGACTTAGGTATAAAAGGCATAGGTTTTTGAACCAACGGTTCTCATTCTTTACCGTGTTTTCTAGCTATGAAGTCTCTTTTATCATACCTTTTATTCTTAGGTTGTGGGTTATCAAGATCAACAGGTGGTTCTATCTCAACATCGTTGTCTGGTTCTTTATTATTTGGTTGAGTATCTTCATGAACATTAGCATTATCTTTTTCATTATCACTAAGTGAGTGTTCATTACCAGACTGGGTTTCAGCATCAGAGATAGAAACTTCATTACCATTTTTAGGAGGTTTTTCTATTTTAGGTTCACTAGGAGCATGCAAAATCCTATCATTTTTCTTTTTCTTTCTAGAAGGACTAGGTGCACTAGTGTTAGCTCTTTGTGAATCTTGTTCAATTATTTTTGGGTGTCCCTCGGGATAAAGTGGTTCCCGTGTCATTTTACCTCCTCCAGTTGCAACTCTAACAGCAAAGTCATGCATATTATTATTAATTTCATCAAGCAATTCTCTTTGAGATTTAGCAACTTGTTCTAACTGAGTTTGAACCATAGAAGCATGCTTTCCAACACCTCTAACATCATTTGATATTCTAAATAACAAGTCACTCAAACAAGCAATCATATCAGAATTGTATTTCGATTGCTTCATAACATTTGCATTGAAGTGATCTTGTTTTCTAATATAATTTTCAAACTCATAAAGGCATTGGATAGGATGCATATTGCGAGGATTGTCACTATCATTGAACATCATAAGAGAATTTACCTGTACCACCTTAGGCAGGGGTGGTGTATTAAGCCCATGTATTTCTTCGATAGGAGGTAAAATTTTAACATCCTCAGCTTTAATACCTTTTTCCTTCATAGATTTCTTCACCTCTTGCATATCTTCAAGACTTCGATATAATATACCCCTCTTCTTCGGAGTGGGTTTAGGCGGTGGTTCAGGAATAGTCCAATCATCATAATTTTTCAATATTTTATTCATTAATTCCTCAGCTTGTCCAACAGTTTGTTCCCTGAAAACACAACCAGCACAACTATCTAGCAAGTCCCTAGAAGCATCGGTTAGTCCATTATAGAAGATATCAAGTATTTCATTTTTCCTAAGAGGATGATCAGGCAAAGCATTAAGTAATTGGCAAAGCCTCCCCCAAGCTTGTGGGAGACTCTCTTCTTTAATTTGCACAAAGTTAAATATTTCCTGTAAGGCAGCTTGTTTCTTATGAGCAGGAAAATATTTTTCAGAGAAGTAATAAATCATATCCTGGGGACTACGCACACAACCAGGAGTAAGAGTATTGTACCAAGCTTTAGCATCACCCTTTAATGAGAAAGGGAATAATTTGAGAATAAAGTAATAGTGAGTTTTCTCATCATGAGTAAAAAGGGTGGCTATGTCATTCAACTTAGTAAGATAAGCCACAACAATTTCAGTTTCATAACCATGGAAAGGATCAGATTCAACCAAAGTGATTAACTCTGGGTCGACAGAGAATTCATAATCCTTATCATCAATAAAGATAGGTTAAGTAGAAAACTCAGGATCACATTTCATTCTAGCATTCAGAGATTTTTTCTTCATACTTGCATAATAATTTCTCTAGATCATCTCTATCATTGCAAGCAAGAATATCTCTAGTTGTTTCTTCACTCATAACATAACCTTCCACCACCTTACGCAATTCATATCTAGGAAGGCTAGTTCTAGTAGGTGTTTCACGAGATTCAGTTTCAAGCTCGTCATCAGATTCAACAACATCATGGTGTATAACTCTAGCAATTTGTTTATCAAGAAAATCACCAAGTGGCACATCATCAATAAGCAAGGTAGTAGCATCATCATAAGAATTATCCATAGCAGAAGTAGCATCATCAATAACTTGCAACATATCAAAATTAATAGCATGTGGTGGTGTTGCAATTTTACTTATAACAGAAGGTGAATCTAAAGCAGAACAGGATGGCAGTTCCTTATCTCCCCTTGTCTTTGAGGGAAATATCTTAGTCTAACCATCCTTCAGATTCTTCATAGTGATAGTATGATAATAATCCCAAGTGAGTCAACAAATGTAGCTATGCTCCCCAGCAACGACACCAGAAAAAGGTCTTGATAACCCACAAGTGTAGGGGATCGCAACAGTTTTCGAGGGTAGAATATTCAACCCAAATTTATAGATTCGACACAAGGGGAGCCAAAGAATATTTGAAGGTATTAGCAACTGAGTTGTCAATTCAACCACACCTGATTAATTATCTACAGTAAAGTGATTAGTAGCACAGTAATATGATAGTTTTAATAATAGTAGCAGCAGTAATAGTAACGGTAACAGTGATATCAATAGTTTTGTAGCAAGTGTAACAGTGATGATAGCAGTAGTAACTTAGCAGAAACAATATATGATAAATTCGTAGGCATTGGATTGGTTGCTTGTTGGATGATATTCATCATGAGACAGTTATAACCTAGGGCAATACGACACTAGCTCGAGTTTATCGATATAATGTAGGATGTATCCCTTAAATAGTCATACGTGCTTTATTAAAAGAAGTTGCATGACATCTTTTGTCCTACCCTCCCGTGGCAGCGGGGTTCATATTGGAAACTAAGGGATATTAAGGCCTCCTTTTAATAGAGAACCGGAACAAAGCATTAACACATGGTGAATACATGAACTCCTCAAACTACGGTAATCACCGGAAGAAGTCCCGGTTATTGTCATTCCGGAGTTATCGGATCATAACACGTAGTAGGTGACTATAACTTGCAAGATCAGATTTAGAACATGAATATAATGGTGATAACATAAACGGTTCAGATCTGAAATCATGGCACCCAGGCGCAAAGTGGCAAGCATTAAGCATGGCAAAGTCATAGCAAGATCAATCTAAGAACATAGTGGATACTAGGGATCAAGCCCTAACAAAACTAAGTCGATTACATGATGAATCTCATCCAACTCCTCACCGACTAGCGAGCCTGCAAAGGAATTACTCACTCCTGATGGGGAGCATCATGGAATTGGCGATGGAGAAGGGTTGGTGATGACGAAGAACGAAGACCCCCCTCTCCGGAGCCCCAAACGGACTCCAGATCTGCCCTCCCGAGGAAGAACATGGCTTGGTGGCGGCTCTGTCTCATGGATCGCGATAATTCTTTCTCCCTGATTTTTGTCAGAAAAAATAGGATTTTATAGCGTCAGTTTCAGGGTCTTCGGGGCCACCAGGTGGGGACAACCCACCTGGGCGCGTCTGGTGAGGGGGCGCGCCCTGGTGGGTTGTGCCCACCCAGGTGCCCCCCTTCGGTAGGTCTTCTCTCCAGAAATTCTTGTATATTATATAAAAATTCCCCGCAAAGTTTCGTTCCATTTCGAGAACTTTTATTTCTACACAAAAACAACATCATGGTAGTTCTGCTGAAAACAGCGTCGGTCCGGGGTTAGTTTCATTCAAATCATGCAAATTAGAGTCCAAAACAAGAGGAAAAGAGTTAGGAAAAAGTAGATACGTTGGATACGTATCAGGCCTTCAAGTGCAGAGTTTTGTAGGACAGTAGCAAATTTCCCTCAAGTGGATGACCTAAGGTTTATCAATCCGTGGGAAGCGTAGGATGAACATGGTCTCTCTCAAACAACCCTGCAACCAAATAACAAAGAGTCTCTTGTGTTCCCAACACACCCAATACAATGGCAAATTGTATAGGGGCACTAGTTCGGCGAAGAGATGGTGATACAAGTGTAACATGGATAGTAGATATATATTTTTGTAATATGAAAATATAAAAACAACAAGGTAACTAGTAACAAAAGTGAGTGAAAACGGTATTGCAGTGCTTGGAAAAAGGCATTGGGTTCATACTTTCACTAGTGCAAGTTCTCTCAACAATGAAAACATGATTAGATCATATGGCAATCCCTCAACGTGCGACAAAAGTCACTCCAAAGTTCCTATCACGGAGAACATAAGATGAAATTGCTTGTAGGGTACGAAACCACCTCAAACTTATTCTTTTCGATCAATCCATGGAGATATTCCTATAAGTGTCACAAACAACCCTAGAGTTCATAGTAAAATAACACCATATGATACATATCAATCAACTCTAATGTCACCTAAATACTCCAATGTCACCACAAGTATCCGTGGGTCAATTATACGATATGCATCAAACAACTTCAGATTCATAATATCCAATCCAACATAAAGAACCTCAAAGAGTGCCCCAAGATTCCTACCGGAGAAACAAGGATGAAAACGTGCATCAATCCCTATGCATAGATTACCCCAATGTCACCTCGTGAATCCGCGAGTTGAGTGCCAAAACATACATCAAGTGAATCAATAGAATACCCCGTTGTCACCACGGGTATCCCACGCAAGACATGCATCAGGTGTTCTCAAATCCATAATAGTATTCAATCCGATAATAGTGAAACCTCAAAGGTAAAACTCAATTCATCACAAGAAGGTAGAGCGGGAGAAACACCATATGATCCGACTATAATAACAAAGCTCGCGCTACATCAAGATCATGCCAAATCAAGAACACGAGAGAGAGAGAGAGAGATCAAACACATAGCTACTCGTACATACCATCAGCCCCGAGGGTGAACTCCTCCCTCCTCATCATGGAGACCACCGTGATGATGAAGATGGCCATCGGTGATGGTTTCCCCCTCTGGCAGGGTGCCGGAACGGGCTCCCGATTGGTTTTTCATGGATAGAGAGGCTTGCGGTGGCGGCACTCCCGATCTAGGTTTCTTTTCGGGCGTTTCTGTATTTATAGGAATTTTTGGCGTTGGTTTGACGTCAGTGGGGTCCATGAGTCAACGATAAGGGTGGAGCACCCTCCCGGGGGGGGGGGGGGGGGGTAGGTCGCGCCCTCCACCTTTTTGGTTGGCTCGGGACTCTTTTGGCCCAACTCTTTTGCTTCGGGGGCTTCTTATGGTCCATAAAAAATCACCTTAAATTTTTAGCTCAATTGGACACCGTTTGATATTCCTTTTCTGTGAAACTCAAAAACAAGGAAAACCAAAAACTGGTGCTGGGCTCTAGGTTAATAGGTTAGTCCCAAAAATCATATAAAATAGCATATAAATGCACATAAAACATCCAAGATAGATAATATAATAGCATCGAACAATAAAAAATTATAGATATGTTGGAGACGTATCATTTGCATGACCCCATTTATCTATCCGGGTGTGTGTGTTTCCGTGTGCCCCATATTGCTATTGGTCTACTTGTTTCACTTGCGAATTTGTGAATCCCTTTAAACATTGTTGACTCTTGCTAAAATTTTGCATTAAATTCTTGTGCCACTATCCTCACCAAGCTACTCCATAAGCTTTACTTGATAGGTGTGAGTGAACAAGTCCGGTACCAATTCCACTATTCTTTCATTTCACATTGAGTGAAACTGGATACATCCTCAACTTTAGGAAAAGGTAACTTGGTATTGTTTATCTCATTTCCTACTCACCTCTACTCAAGTCTTGTGATGGATAGGCAAAGCACACCCCTCCGGTATAAAACAACAATGACGATTTTGATGCCACGAACAACTTGAATGCCAAGATGGATGCTCAAATGGAGGAGATCAAAGCCCTCATCGAGGCCTACAAGCGGTCTTCCTCATCTTCGAGAAGACGCTCAAGTGTGCATGGTTCCGAGCTACCATCTCCGGCAAGATCACATCGGCATTGACACAATCACCGACAAGAACGTGAAGGTTAAGAGCTCAACACCAACAACCGCTCAATGACCCATCTAGGCATCTTCGCCTACGGATATTCGGCATCTTCGCCAACAAGAACCTCAAGGCTAAGCTCAAGAGAATCCCCCAAGCTCAAGTCCACGACTTCCACGAGATACTACGACCTCGACACCAACCACGAGCTTCCTTTATATGGGACTCTAGAACCCGAGGAGTACCTTGAGTGGGAGCACTTGTGTTGGAAATATGCCCTAGAGGCAATAATAAAAGGATTATTATTATATTTCCTTGTTCATGATAATTGTCTATTATTCATGCTATAATTTTATTATCCGGAAATCGTAATACATGTGTGAATACATAGACCACAATGTGTCCCTAGTGAGCCTCTAGTTGACTAGCTCGTTGATCAACAGATAGTCATGGTTTCCTGGCTATGGACATGGGGATGTCATTGATAACGGGATCACATCATTAGGAGAATGATGTGATGGACAAGACCCAATCCTAAACATAGCACAAGATCGTATAGTTCGTTTGCTAGAGTTTTTCCAATGTCAAGTATCTTTTCCTTAGACCATGAGATCGTGTAACTCCCGGATACCGTAGGAGTGCTTTGGGTGTACCAAACGTCACAACGTAACTGGGTGACTATAAAGGTATACTGCGGGTATCTCCGAAAGTGTCTGTTGGGTTGACACGGATCAAGACTGGGATTTGTCACTCCGTATGACGGAGAGGTATCTCTGGGCCCACTCGGTAATGCATCATCACAATGAGCTCAAAGTGACCAAGTGTCTGGTCACGGGATCATGCATTACGGTACGAGTAAAGTGACTTGCCGGTAACGAGATTGAACGAGGTATTGGGATACCGACGATCGAATCTCGGGCAAGTAACGTACCGATTGACAAAGGGAATTGTATACGGGGTTGCTTGAATCCTCGACATCGTGGTTCATCCGATGAGATCATCGAGGAGCATGTGGGAGCCAACATGGGTATCCAGATCCCGCTGTTGGTTATTGACCGGAGAGCCATCTCGGTCATGTCTACATGTCTCCCGAACCCGTAGGGTCTACACACTTAAGGTTCGGTGACGCTAGGGTTGTAGAGATATGAATATGCAGTAACCCGAAAGTTGTTCGGAGTCCCGGATGAGATCCTGGACGTCACGAGGAGTTCCGGAATGGTCCGGAGGTGAAGAATTATATATAGGAAGTGCAGTTTCGGCCATCGGGAGAGTTTCGGGGGTCACCGGTATTGTACCGGGACCACCGGAAGGGTCCCGGGGGTCCACCGGGTGGGGCCACCCATCCCGGAGGGCCCCATGGGCCAAAGTGGGGAGGGGAACCAGCCCATAGTGGGCTGGTGCGCCCCCCTTGGCCCACCCCATGCGCCTAGGGTTGGGAACCCTAGGGTGGGGGGGGGCGCCCCACCTGGCTTGGGGGGCACTCCACCCCTTGGCCGCCGCCCCCCTAGGAGATCCCATCTCCTAGGGCCGGCGCACCCCCTAGGGGGCCTATATAAAGGGGGGAGGGAGGGGGCAGCCGCACCCTTGAGTCTTGGCGCCTCCCTCTCCCCTGCAACACCTCTCCCTCTCGTAGTAGAATGGCGAAGCCCTGCTGCGGTGACCCCTGCATCCACCACCACGCCGTCGTGCTGCTGGATCTTCATCAACCTCTCCTTCCCCCTTGCTGGATCAAGAAGGAGGAGACGTCACGCTGACCGTACGTGTGTTGAACGCGGAGGTGCCGTCCGTTCGGCGCTAGGATCTCCGGTGATTTGGATCACGTCGAGTACGACTTCCTCATCCCCGTTCTTTGAACGCTTCCACGCGTGATCTACAAAGGTATGTAGATGCAATCCGATCACTCGTTGCTAGATGAACTCATAGATGGATCTTGGTGAAACCGTAGAATTTTTTTTGTTTTCTGCAACGTTCCCCAACAGTGGCATCATGAGCTAGGTCTATGCGTAGTTCTCTTTGCACGAGTAGAACACAATTTGTTGTGGGCGTAGATGTTGTCAACTTTCTTGCCGCTACTAGTCTTATTTTGCTTCAGCGGTATTGTGGGATGAAGCGGCCCGGACCGACCTTACACGTACGCTTACGTGAGACTGGTTCCACCGACTGACATGCACTAGTTGCATAAGGTGGCTAGCGGGTGTCTGTCTCTCCCACTTTAGTTGGAGCGGATTCGATGAAAAGGGTCCTTATGAAGGGTAAATAGAAGTTGACAAATCACGTTGTGGCTTTCACGTAGGTAAGAAAACGTTCTTGCTAGAACCCTTTTGCAGCCACGTAAAACTTGCAACAACAATTAGAGGACGTCTAACTTGTTTTTGCAGCAAGTGCTTTGTGATGTGATATGGCCAAAGTTGTGATGAATGATGAATGATATATATGTGATGTATGAGATCATGTTCTTGTAATAGGAATCACGACTTGCATGTCGATGAGTATGACAACCGGCAGGAGCCATAGGAGTTGTCTTTATTTTTTGTATGACCTGCGTGTCATTGAGAAACGCCATGTAAATTACTTTACTTTATTGCTAAACGTGTTAGCCATAGTAGTAGAAGTAATAGTTGGCGAGCAACTTCATGGAGACACGATGATGGAGATCATGATGATGGAGATCATGGTGTCATGCCGGTGACAAGATGATCATGGAGCCCCAAGATGGAGATCAAAGGAGCTATGTGATATTGGCCATATCATGTCACTATTATTATTTGATTGCATGTGATGTTTATCATGTTTTTGCATCTTGTTTACTTAGAACGACGGTAGTAAATAAGATGATCCCTCATAATAATTTCAAGAAAGTGTTTCCCCTAACTGTGCACCGTTGCGACAGTTCGTTGTTTCGAAGCACCACGTGATGATCGGGTGTGATAGATTCCAACGTTCACATACAATGGGTGTAAGACAGATTTACACATGCAAACACTTAGGTTGACTTGACGAGCCTAGCGTGTACAGACATGGCCTCGGAACATAGAAGACCGAAAGGTCGAGCATGAGTCGTATAGAAGATACGATCAACATGAAGATGTTCACCGATGTTGACTAGTCCGTCTCACATGGTGATCGGACACGGCCTAGTTAACTCGGATCATGTTATACTTAGATGACGGGAGGGATGTCTATCTGAGTGGGAGTTCATTATATAATTTGATTAGATGAACTTAATTATCATGAACTTAGTCTAAAATCTTTACAATATGTCTTGTAGATCAAATGGCCCACGTTGTCCTCAACTTCAATGCGTTCCTAGAGAAAACCAAGCTGAAAGACGATGGCAGCAATTATACGGACTGGGTCCGGAACCTGAGGATCATCCTCATAGCTGCCAAGAAAGATTATGTCCTAGAAGCACCGCTAGGTGACGCACCCATCCCACAGAACCAAGACGTTATGAACGCTTGGCAGACACGTGCTGATGACTACTCCCTCGTTCAGTGCGGCATGCTTTACAGCTTAGAACCGGGGCTCCAAAAGCGTTTTGAGAGACACGGAGCATATGAGATGTTCGAAGAGCTGAAAATGGTTTTTCAAGCTCATGCCCGGGTCGAGAGATATGAAGTCTCCGACAAGTTCTTCAGCTGTAAGATGGAGGAAAATAGTTCTGTCAGTGAGCACATACTCACTATGTCTGGATTACATAACCGCTTAACTCAGCTGGGAGTTAATCTCCCGGATGACGCGGTCATTGACAGAATCCTTCAGTCGCTTCCACCGAGCTACAAGAGCTTTGTGATGAACTTCAATATGCAGGGGATGGAAAAGACCATTCCTGAGGTATTTTCAATGCTGAAATCAGCAGAGGTAGAAGTCAAAAAGGAACATCAAGTGTTGATGGTCAATAAAACCACCAAGTTCAAGAAAGGCAAGGGTAAAAAGAACTTCAAGAAGGACGGCAAGGGAGTTGCCGCGCCCGGTAAGCAAGCTGCCGGGAAGAAGCCAAAGAATGGACCCAAGCCCGAGACTGAGTGCTTTTATTGCAAGGGAAGTGGTCACTGGAAGCGGAACTGCCCCAAATACTTAGCGGACAAGAAGGCCGGCAACACAAAAGGTATATGTGATATACATGTAATTGATGTGTACCTTACCAGTATTCGTAGTAGCTCCTGGGTATTTGATACCGGTGCGGTTGCTCACATTTGTAACTCAAAGCAGGAGCTGCGGAATAAACGGAGACTGGCGAAGAACGAGGTGACGATGCGCGTCGGGAATGGTTCCAAGGTCGATGTGATCGCCGTCGGCACGCTACCTCTACATTTACCCACGGGATTAGTTTTAAACCTCAATAATTGTTATTTAGTACCAGCTTTGAGCATGAACATTGTATCAGGATCTCGTTTAATTCGAGATGGCTACTCATTTAAATCCGAGAATAATGGTTGTTCTATTTATATGAGAGATATGTTTTATGGTCACGCTCCTATGGTGAATGGTTTATTCTTAATGAATCTCGAGCGTAATGCTACACATATTCATAGTGTGAATACCAAAAGATGTAAGGTTGATAATGATAGTCCCACATACTTGTGGCACTGCCGCCTTGGTCACATAGGTGTCAAACGCATGAAGAAGCTCCATGCAGATGGACTTTTAGAGTCTCTTGATTACGAATCATTTGACACGTGCGAACCATGCCTCATGGGTAAGATGACCAAGACTCCGTTCTCAGGAACAATGGAGCGAGCAACCAACCTATTGGAAATCATACATACTGATGTGTGCGGTCCAATGAGTGTTGAGGCTCGTGGTGGCTATCGTTATGTTCTCACCCTCACTGATGACTTGAGTAGATATGGGTATGTCTACTTAATGAAACACAAGTCTGAAACCTTTGAAAAGTTCAAGGAATTTCAGAGTGAGGTTGAAAATCAACGTGACAGAAAAATCAAGTTTTTGCGATCAGATCGTGGAGGAGAATACTTGAGTCACGAATTTGGCACACACTTAAGAAAATGTGGAATAGTTTCACAACTCACGCCGCCTGGAACACCTCAGCGTAATGGTGTGTCCGAACGTCGTAATCGCACTCTATTGGATATGGTGCGATCTATGATGTCTCTTACCGATTTACCGCTGTCATTTTGGGGCTATGCTTTAGAGACTGCCGCATTCACTTTAAATAGGGCTCCGTCGAAATCCGTTGAGACGACACCGTATGAATTATGGTTTGGGAAGAAGCCTAAGCTGTCGTTTCTAAAAGTTTGGGGATGCGATGCTTATGTCAAGAAACTTCAACCTGAAAAGCTCGAACCCAAGTCGGAAAAATGCGTCTTCATAGGATACCCTAAAGAAACTATTGGGTATACCTTCTACCTCAGATCCGAAGGCAAGATCTTTGTTGCCAAGAATGGATCCTTTCTAGAGAAAGAGTTTCTCTCGAAAGAAGTAAGTGGGAGGAAAGTAGAGCTTGATGAAGTACTGCCTCTTGAAGCAGAGAGTAGCGCAGCTCAGGAAAATGTTCCTGTGGTGCCTGCACCAATTAGAGAGGAAGTTAATGATGATGATCAAGATATTTCTGATCAAGCTCCTACTGAACTTCGAAGGTCCACAAGGACACGTTCCGCACCAGAGTGGTACGGCAACCCTGTCTTGGAAATCATGTTGTTAGACAACGGTGAACCTTCGAACTATGAAGAAGCGATGGCGGGCCCGGATTCCGACAAATGGCTGGAAGCCATGAAATCCGAGATAGGATCCATGTATGAAAACGAAGTATGGACTTTGACTGACTTGCCCGATGATCGGCGAGCCATAGAAAATAAATGGATCTTTAAGAAGAAGACAGACGCGGATGGTAATGTGACCATCTATAAAGCTAGGCTTGTCGCTAAGGGTTATCGACAAGTTCAAGGGGTTGACTACGATGAGACATTCTCTCCCGTGGCAAAGCTAAAGTCCGTCCGAATCATGTTAGCAATTGCCGCATACTATGATTATGAGATATGGCAAATGGACGTCAAAACGGCATTCCTTAACGGTTATCTTAAGGAAGAACTGTATATGATGCAGCCGGAAGGTTTTGTCGATCCTAAGAATGCTGACAAGGTGTGCAAGCTCCAACGCTCGATTTATGGGCTGGTGCAAGCATCTCGGAGTTGGAACATTCGCTTTGATGAGATGATCAAAGCGTTTGGGTTTATGCAGACTTATGGAGAAGCCTGCGTTTACAAGAAAGTGAGTGGGAGCTCTGTAGCATTTCTCATATTATATGTAGATGACATACTTTTGATGGGAAATGATATAGAACTTTTGGACAGCATTAAGGCCTACTTGAATAAGAGTTTTTCAATGAAGGACCTTGGAGAAGCTGCTTATATATTAGGCATCAAGATCTATAGAGATAGATCAAGACGCCTCATAGGTCTTTCACAAAGCACATACCTTGATAAGATATTGAAGAAGTTCAATATGGATCAGTCTAAGAAGGGGTTCTTGCCTGTGTTGCAAGGTGTGAAATTGAGCTCAGCTCAATGTCCGACCACGGCAGAAGATATAGAAGAGATGAGTGTCATCCCCTATGCCTCAGCCATAGGTTCTATTATGTATGCCATGCTGTGTACCAGACCTGATGTAAACCTTGCCGTAAGTTTGGTAGGTAGGTACCAAAGTAATCCCGGCAAGGAACACTGGACAGCGGTCAAGAATATCCTGAAGTACCTGAAAAGGACTAAGGAAATGTTTCTCGTTTATGGAGGTGACGAAGAGCTCGTCGTAAAGGGTTACGTCGACGCTAGCTTCGACACAGATCTGGATGACTCTAAGTCACAAACCGGATACGTGTATATTTTGAATGGTGGGGCAGTAAGCTGGTGCAGTTGCAAGCAAAGCGTTGTGGCGGGATCTACATGTGAAGCGGAGTACATGGCAGCCTCGGAGGCAGCACACGAAGCAGTCTGGGTGAAGGAGTTCATTACCGACCTAGGAGTCATACCCAATGCGTCGGGCCCGATGACTCTCTTCTGTGACAACACTGGAGCTATTGCCCTTGCCAAGGAGCCCAGGTTTCACAGGAAGACCAGGCATATCAAGCGTCGCTTCAACTCCATTCGTGAAAGTGTTCAAAATGGAGACATAGAGATTTGTAAAGTACATACGGACCTGAATGTAGCAGATCCGTTGACTAAACCTCTCCCTAGAGCAAAACATGATCAACACCAGAATTCCATGGGTGTTCGATTCATCACAATGTAACTAGATTATTGACTCTAGTGCAAGTGGGAGACTGTTGGAAATATGCCCTAGAGGCAATAATAAAAGGATTATTATTATATTTCCTTGTTCATGATAATTGTCTATTATTCATGCTATAATTTTATTATCCGGAAATCGTAATACATGTGTGAATACATAGACCACAATGTGTCCCTAGTGAGCCTCTAGTTGACTAGCTCGTTGATCAACAGATAGTCATGGTTTCCTGGCTATGGACATGGGGATGTCATTGATAACGGGATCACATCATTAGGAGAATGATGTGATGGACAAGACCCAATCCTAAACATAGCACAAGATCGTATAGTTCGTTTGCTAGAGTTTTTCCAATGTCAAGTATCTTTTCCTTAGACCATGAGATCGTGTAACTCCCGGATACCGTAGGAGTGCTTTGGGTGTACCAAACGTCACAACGTAACTGGGTGACTATAAAGGTATACTGCGGGTATCTCCGAAAGTGTCTGTTGGGTTGACACGGATCAAGACTGGGATTTGTCACTCCGTATGACGGAGAGGTATCTCTGGGCCCACTCGGTAATGCATCATCACAATGAGCTCAAAGTGACCAAGTGTCTGGTCACGGGATCATGCATTACGGTACGAGTAAAGTGACTTGCCGGTAACGAGATTGAACGAGGTATTGGGATACCGACGATCGAATCTCGGGCAAGTAACGTACCGATTGACAAAGGGAATTGTATACGGGGTTGCTTGAATCCTCGACATCGTGGTTCATCCGATGAGATCATCGAGGAGCATGTGGGAGCCAACATGGGTATCCAGATCCCGCTGTTGGTTATTGACCGGAGAGCCATCTCGGTCATGTCTACATGTCTCCCGAACCCGTAGGGTCTACACACTTAAGGTTCGGTGACGCTAGGGTTGTAGAGATATGAATATGCAGTAACCCGAAAGTTGTTCGGAGTCCCGGATGAGATCCTGGACATCACGAGGAGTTCCGGAATGGTCCGGAGGTGAAGAATTATATATAGGAAGTGCAGTTTCGGCCATCGGGAGAGTTTCGGGGGTCACCGGTATTGTATCGGGACCACCGGAAGGGTCCCGGGGGTCCACCAGGTGGGGCCACCCATCCTGGAGGGCCCCATGGGCCAAAGTGGGGAGGGGAACCAGCCCATAGTGGGCTGGTGCGCCCCCCTTGGCCCACCCCATGCGCCTAGGGTTGGGAACCCTAGGGTGGGGGGGGCGCCCCACCTGTCTTGGGGGGGACTCCACCCCTTGGCCGCCGCCCCCCTAGGAGATCCCATCTCCTAGGGCCGGCGCACCCCCTAGGGGGCCTATATAAAGGGGGAGGGGGCAGCCGCGCCCTTGAGTCTTGGCGCCTCCCTCTCCCCTGCAACACCTCTCCCTCTCGTAGTAGAATGGCGAAGCCCTACTGCGGTGACCCCTGCATCCACCACCACGCCGTCGTGCTGCTGGATCTTCATCAACCTCTCCTTCCCCCTTGCTGGATCAAGAAGGAGGAGACGTCACGCTGACCGTACGTGTGTTGAACGCGGAAGTGCCGTCTGTTCGGCGCTAGGATCTCCGGTGATTTGGATCACGTCGAGTACGACTTCCTCATCCCCGTTCTTTGAACGCTTCCGCGCGTGATCTACAAAGGTATGTAGATGCAATCCGATCACTCGTTGCTAGATGAACTCATAGATGGATCTTGGTGAAACCGTAGAATTTTTTTTGTTTTCTGCAACGTTCCCCAAAAGCTTGATGGATGACTACCTCAAGCTACATCAAGTTCGTCCCGAAGATCATGTGAAGTGTGCCACAAGGAACTTCCACAACTACGCATCGACATGGTGGCTTCACACACCATCGGCGAGATACGACATGAGTTGGCCCAAGATGAAGAGAGCTATGCATCGAGAGTTCGTGCCTCCAACCTGCACGGAACAACTTCTACGCCAATTGTATAACACCATCCAAGGATCCAAGTCAATTGATGCGTACTTCAAGGAGATGAAGAATGCCTTGCGACGAGCCGGCATGGACGACCCCATTTCTATGAAGTTCCACTTCATGATGGGATTGAACAACAACATATCCAAGACTATCTTCCTCGAGAACTACAAGTCCCTCGACAACAACTACATTGGTGCCCTCAAGGCAGAACAAGAACTCATGAAGGCTAAGGCTTCTCCACCACAAGCACACTTCTCGAAGACCAAGCTCCAAGACAACGAGCATGAGGCTAGTAACACCACGATGTCCAAGCCCAATGAGCTCCAAGATGATGCTCCCAAGTTCGACTCCACTGCCATTCCTATTTGTGGCATTGATGATGTCGAGTCTACCACGACTCTTTTTCAAGATGGTGCAGCGACAACTACAACTGCAGAGCCAATCAAGGAACAAGCTTTGGAGGCGAGCGACATGGTGACGAGCAAGGATGATGCTTCCATCTTAGGAGGCGAGAGTGATGATGTGCCATCTTCGACCTTCATCCACGGCGACAGTGACGAGATGATCGAGCATAGGATTTTCCCTTCGGTCATGGAGGAGAGTGATTATGTGCCATCTTCATCCTTGATCCATGGCAACGGTGATGAGATGGTTGAGTATTTCACCTCGACCACGGCGACGTGTGATGACTTGAGTGACTTGTGCCACCATATTGAGAGTGAGAGTGACTTCACCACTAGCCCCATATATGACGAGTTGCCCCAATTCCCACATGAGGAGAGCTACAACCCCCACCACTTGAGTGAGATGAGTGACTCCACCATATGTGAGTTTGAGTGCACCTATTTTGAGGGAGTGAGTGAACCACCACATAGAGAGAGTGAGATAGTTCATAGGTCTCATGTGACCAATTTCAACACTAACAACTTGACCTCTACCTCTATTGTGTCTTCTCATTTGGTGCTAGGTCCCATATATGATGACGCGCCGATCCTCGACGACTTTGTCCTCCCTTTGGACAAGACGATGGCCATGGTGGAATATGATGCACCACCCACATGGTTCCATCATGATGAAGATGACCACCATTTGGTCTTTACCACCTCACCTACAAGGTAACATAGGTGAAGGTGATGCTCTAGTCCCACTAGTGGATATTCTTGACATTGATTGAGTGCATGATGTTGATCCACCTATTTCCATGCTTCATGCTAGTGTGATTTCCTCATGTGATGTTTTCTTGCCCATTTACGATGAGTATGATGACTCTCATGTGGAGTCTATTAGTTGTGATGCCATGTTACATAGGATTTCTTGTGACAATTCTTTAGGTCACATCATGTTTGATAATCCGCTTGACTTGTCATATGCTATGCATGAGATCAATAATATGTCCATTTTTCAATATCTTCGTAGTGACTATGCATATGCCATTAAAATAAACCCAATTTGCACTTATGGCAAAGATTACAAGCCCATGGTTATTGGCATTTGTCTCTCTTGTGGTGATAGTGATATGCCCCCTTTGCATCCTTTATCTCATATGCCATGCCATGACCAACTAGCTTCGGATACGCATTGTTTTGGATGCTGTCCATTTTCTCCATATGATGTTTCCGATATTGCTCATGAGGAGACCCCCATAGTTTCCTCACATGTGTTAGGAGATTTTGATCCATCCCATCCATTACACGATCCCAATACTTGTGTGCACCATATGCTCCCCATGAATAAAAATGCTATTGTTGTGCCTTATACTTGTATGCTCAATTTGTTTCCCCATCGTGTTATACACAATAACTATTCTTTCATGATGGATGACATTTTATTATACCATGCATCATATCTCTTTGAGCGATACTTACCTCGTGCTAACTCATACGTGCACTGCTACCTCTTGAGCATGCGTTGGTTTTCCCTTGAAGAGCAAAGCGTGATGCAGCAAAGTAGAGTAAGTACTTCCCTTAGTTTTTGAGAACCAAGGTATCAATCCAGTAGGAGATTACACGCAAGTCCCCTAGTACCTGCACAAACAATCAAGAACCTTGCAACCAACGCGATAAAGGGGTTGTCAAACCCTTCACGGCCACTTGCAAAAGTGAGATTTGATAAAGATAATAAGATAAATATTTTTGGTATTTTTGTTGCATAGATTGAAAAGTAAAGATTGCAAAATAAAATAAATAGTAAACTAGAATTGTAGATTGGAAACTTATATGATATAAAATAGACCCGGGGGCCATAGGTTTCACTAGTGGCTTCTCTCATGATAGCATGTATTACGGTGGGTGAAAAAATTACTGCCGAGCAATTGATGGAAGAGCACATAGTTATGAGAATATCTAGGTATGATTATGAAATATAGGCATCACGTCCGTGTTAAGTAGACCAAAACGATTCTGCATCTACTACTATTACTCCACACATCGACTGCTATCCAGCATGCATCTAGAGTATTAAGTTCATAAGAACAGAGTAATGCTTTAGGCAATATGACATGATATAGAGGGATAAACTCAAGCAATATGATATAAACCCCATATTTTTATCCTCGATGGCAACAATACAATACGTGCATTGCTGCCCCTGCTGTCACTGGGAAAGGACACCGCAAGATTGAACCCAAAGCTAAGCACTTCTCCCATTGCAAGAAAGGTCAATCTAGTAGGCCAAACTAAACCGATAATTCGAAGAGACTTGCAAAGATATCAAATCATGCATATTAGAATTCAGAGAAGAACCAAATATTGTTCATAGATAAACTTGATCATAAATCCACAATTCATCGGATCTCGGCAAACATGCCGCAAAAGAATATTACATCGAATAGGTCTCCAAGAACATCGAGGAGAACTTTGTATTGAAGGTCAAAGAGAGAGAACAAGCCATCTAGCTAATAACTATGGACCCGAAGGTCTGTGATAAACTACTCACACATCATCGGAGAGGCTATGGTGTTGATGTAGAAGCCCTCCGTGATCGATTCCCCATCCGGCAGATCACCGGAAAAGGTCTCCAGGTGGGATCTCACGGGTATAGAAGGTTGCGGTGGTGGAAAAGTGGTTTTGTGGTTCTCCTGGATGTTTTTAGGGTATAAGAGTATATATATAGGCGAAAGAAGTACGTCGGTGGAGCTATGAGGGCCCCACGAAGGTGGGGGCGCTCCTACCCCCTGGGCCCGCCCTCCTACCTTGTGGCTGCCTCGTTGCATCTCTGACTTCCACTCTAAGTCTCCTGGGTTGCGTTTGTTCCAAGAAAGATCCTCGCGAAGGTTTTGTTCCGTTTGGATTCCGTTTGATATTCCTTTTCTGCGAAACACTGAAATAGGCAAAAAAACAGAAACTGGCACTGGGCCTCCGGTTAATTGGTTAGTCCCAAAAATAATATAAAAGAGCATATTAAAGCCCATTAAACATCCAAAACAGATAATATAATAGCGTGGAACAATAAAAAGTTATAGATACATTGGAGGCGTATCATGCACATGCACATCACGATGGATGATGTGTACATTTACAACGCACACAATTTCTTTGGTTTGTGTCTCTTTCGTGTAGGTACCCATGAATACTTGTCAACCTCGCAATCCCACGAGTTGAAAAAACGAGCTCTAGAGAGCAAAGATGACTTGGGGTTGCGTGGATTGTATTTCACACCGTTCCCATGGCACAACAACTTCGCGCATTTCTTCTACATGACCCTCACATGGTTATGGATTATTGTCCATTACATATTCTATGCCCATATTGCCATGTTCACTTTGCATGATATGCTCACTCTTATGCCTTTGCCATGCATTTGTGACCCATGCTTTGCATTACACATGATGATTGATTCTCATACTTGTATGTGTATTTGCAAGCTTGGTGGAGATATCTCTTGTTATTGCCATGCTTGCTTTGTGCCCCATTTCTATGATGATATTATGATCTTGCTTTGTGTTCGTGCTTTTGATATGTCTTGTGCATTGTCTATACCTATTATTTGCTCAAATGACATGATTTCCATGACTTACTATAGTGTGTTGCATCTTCGCTCCACTAGTTTGCACGACTTGATTACTATGCTTGCTTATTTTGCATCACCGATGATTCATACTTGCTCGTTTCATGCGGTTGATGACAACCATCTACATGCTTTGCACATGATTGTTATTGCTTCTTATCATATATCTCCATGTATTGCCTCTCTCATGCTAGATGATTTGAGATGCATTGAGTGCAACAATGATTTTAGTCTTGCTAATGAGATTGTCCCCGTAGCATTCTCACATATATTTGGAGATTTTGACATATTTCTTGTGAAGCATGCTTGCCTTCCTTCTTTGTACCATATGCCCAATGCCATGAATATAGCCATTGTTGCATCATGAATATACCCATTGAATATAGCGGCGGCGGAAGTCCCGATCTAGGTTATTTTCTAGAGGTTTGGGGATATATAAGAGGCGTTGGCGTCGGAAACAAGTCAAGGGGGGTTCACGAGGCGGCCACGAGATAGGGGGTGCGCCCAAGGGGGTAGGGCGCGCACCCCACCCTCGTGGTGGCCTCGAGACTCTTCTGGCCCATCTCCGATGCTCCGTGGGCTTCTTCTGGTCCAAAAATGATCTCCGTAAATTTTTAGGTCAATTGGACTTCGTTTGTTATTATTTTCTGCGATACTCAAAAACAAGGAAAAAAACAGAAACTGGCGCTGGGCTCTAGGTTAATAGGTTAGTCCCAAAAATCATATGAAATAGCATATAAATGCATATAAAACATCTTTGATGGATAATATAATAGCATTGAACAATCAAAAAATATAGATACGTTGGAGACGTATCAAGCATTCCCAAGCTTAATTCCTGCTCGTCCTCGAGTAGGTAAATGATAAAAACAAATTTTTTGATGTGGAATGCTACCTAACATATTTATCAGTGTAATCTTGTTTATTGTAGCAATAATATTCAAATCCATAAGATTCAACACAAAAGTTTAATATTGGCATAAAATAATAATACTTCAAGCATACTAACCAAGCAATTATGTCCTCTCAAAATAACATAGCCAAAGAAAGCTCATCCCTACAAAATCATATAGTTTGGCCATGCTTCATTTTCATCACACAAAATGCTCCCATCACGCACAACCCCGATGACAAGCCAAGCAATTGTTTCATACTTTAGTATTCTCAAACTTTTTCAACTTTCACGCAATATATGAGCGCGGGCCATGGACATAGCACCATGGGTGGAATAGAATATGATGATGGAGGTTGTGTGGAGAAGACAAAAAAGGAGAAAGTTTCATATTGACGCGGCTAATCAACAGGCTATGGAGATGCCCATCAATTGATGTCAATGCTAGGAGTAGGGATTGCCATGCAACGGATGCACTAGAGCTATAAATGTATGAAAGCTCAACAAAAGAAACTAAGTGGGTGTGCATCCAACTTGCTTGCTCACGAAGACCTAGGGCATTTTGAGGAAGCCCATCATTGGAATATACAAGCCAAGTTCTATAATGAAAATTCCCACTAGTATATGAAAGTGAAAAATAAGAGACTCTCTATGATGAAGATCATGGTGCTACTTTGAAGCACAAGTGTGGAAAAAGGATAGTAACATTGCCCCTTCTCTCTTTTTCTCTCATTTTTTCGGGCCTTCTCTTTTTTTATTTGGCCTTTCTTTTGTCTCACACGGGACAATGCCCTAATGATGATGATCATCACACTTCTATTTATTTACAACTCAAATATTACAACTCGATACTAGAACAAAATATGACTCTATATGAATGCCTATGGCGGTGTACCGGGATGTGCAATGATTCAAGAGTGACATGTATAAAATTATGAGAGGTGGCTTTGCCACAGATACGATGTCAACTACATGATCATGCAAGGCAATATGACAATGATGAAGCGTGTCATAATAAATAGAACAGTGGAAAGTTGCATGACAATATATCTCGGAATGGCTATGGAAATGCCATAATAGGTAGGCATGGTGGCTGTTTTGAGGAAGATATAAGGAGGCTTATGTGTCATAGAGCGTATCATATCACGGGGTTTGGATGCACCGATGAAGTTTGCACCAACTCTCGAGGTGAGAAAGGGCAATGCACGGTACCAAAGAGGCTAGCAATGATGGAAGGGTGAGAGTGCCTATAATCCATGGACTCAACATTAGTCATAAAGAAGTCACATACTTATTGCAAAAATCTACAAGTCATCAAAACCAAGCACTACGCGAATGCTCCTAGGGGTATAAATTGGTAGGAAAAGACCATCGCTCATCCCCGACCGCCACTCATAAGGAAGGCAATCAAAGAACAGCTCATGCTTCAAATTTGTCACACAACGGTTACCATACGTGCATGCTACGGGACTTGCAAACCTTGACACAATTATTTCTCAATTTCACAATTACTTAACTAGCATGACTCTAATATCACCATCTTCATATCTCAAAACAATCATCAAGTATCAAACTTCTCATAGTATTCAATGCACTCTATATGGAAGTGTTTATTATACCCATCTTGGATGCCCATCATATTAGGACTAAATTCATAACCAAAGCAAACTACCATTCTGTTTAGGGACTCTCAAAATGGTATAAGTGAAGCATGAGAGATCAACAATTTCTATAAAATAAAACGACCATCGTGCTCTAAAAGATATAAGTGAAGCACTAGAGCAAACGACAGACTACTTCAAAAGATATAAGTGAAGATCAATGAGTAGTTGAATAATTATGTGACTATGTGAAGACTCTCTAACATTTAAGAATTTCAGATCTTGGTATTTTATTCAAACAACAAGCAAAACAAAAGAAAATAAAATGACGCTCCAAGCAAAACACATATCATGTGGTGAATAAAAATGTAGCTCCAAGTAAGGTTACCGATGAACGAAGACGAAAGAGGGGATGCCATCCAGGGCATCCTCAAGCTTAGGCCCTTGGTTGTCCTTGAATATTACCTTGGGGTGCCTTGGGAATCCCCAAGCTTAGGCTCTTTCCACTCCTTATTCCGTAGTCCATCAAAACTTTACCCAAAACTTGAAAACTTCACAACACAAAACTTAACAGAAAACTCGTAAGCTCCGTTAGTATAAGAAAATAAATCACCACTTAGGTACTGTCAAGACAAGATTCATATTTGTTCTCACATGATGCCTACTTTACCATATCATTTCTACAATTTATATTAAGCAATATAAGCCATAGAAACTAAAAAACAAGCAAACTATGCATCAAAAACAGAATCTGTCAAAAACAGGACAGTCTATAGCAATCTGGAGGTTTCGAATAATTCTGTAACTCCAAAAATTCCGAAAAATTAGGACGACCTAAATAATTTCTATGTTGATCTACTGGAGTTGGAATTGGTATTTTATCGCTCTCTGGTAAAAAAAGATAATTGTTTTCGTGAGTGCATACTTTTTATTTTTATCAGCAAGATCAAACAACAATCACCCAAGAAAATCCTAAAGGCTTTACTTGGCACAAACACTAATTAAAACATAAAAACACAATCATAACAGAAGCTAGGTAAATTATTTATTTATTACTAAACAGGAACAAAAAGCAAAGAGCAAAAATAAAATTGGGTTGCCTCCCAACAAGCGCTATCGTTTAACGCCCCTAGCTAGGCATGATGATTTCAATAATGCTCACATAAAAGATAAGAATTGAAACATAAAGAGAGCATCATGAAGAATATGACTAGCACATTTAAGTCTAACCCACTTCCTTTGCATAGGGATTTTGTGAGCAAACAATTTATGGGAACAAGAATCAACTAGCATAGGAAAGCAAAACAAGAATAACATCAAAACTTTAAGCACATAGAGAGGAAACTTGGTATTATTGCAATTCCTACAAGCATATATGCCTCCCTCATAATAATTTTTAAGTATCATCATGAATGAATTCAAGAATATAACCATCACATAAAGCATTCTTTTCATGATCTACAAGCATAGAATTTTTATTACTCTCCACATAAGCAAATTTCTTCTCATGAATAGTAGTGGGAGCAAACTCAACAAAATAACTATCATGTGAGGCATAATTCAATTGAAAATTAAAATCAAGATGACAAGTTTCATGGTTATCATTGTTCTTTATAGCATACATGTCGTCACAATAATCATCATATATAGCAACTTTGTTCTCATAACCAATTGGAACCTCTTCCGAAATAGTGGATTCATCACTAAATAAAGTCATGACTTCTCCAAATCCACTTTCATAATTATCACAATAAGATTCAACACCCTCCAAAATAGTGGGATCATTACTTCCTAAAGTTGACACTCTTCCAAACCCACTTTCATCAATATAATCATCATAAATAGGAGGCATGCTTTCATCATAATAAATTTGCTCATTAAAACTTGGGGGGACAAAAAATATCATCTTCATCAAACATAGCATCCCCAAGCCTGTGGCTTTGCATATCATTAGCATCATGGATATTAAAATAATTCATACTAACAACATTGCAATCATGCTCATCATCCAAAGATTTAGTGCCGAACATTTTAACACATTCTTCTTCTAGCACTTGGAAACAATTTTCCTTTCCAT